>NW_004443940.1:33391074-33443300 GCF_000243295.1 Trichechus manatus latirostris | reverse complement strand
GTTTTCATGTGGTAATATTCCTGACACTTAAATAACCAAGTCCTCCTGCTAACACCATTCCCAAAGCCCAGGTTTTCATGTGGTAATATTCCTGATACTTAAATAACAAAATCCTTCTTCTAACACCATTCCCAGGTTTTCATGTAGTATATTTGCTTATGCTGCTGAAGCTCCCTATGGCTGTTCGTGTGAACTGTTAGATTTACTTGACCCCCATTTGTTTCACACATGCTGCCCCCTCTGCCTGGAATGTCCCACCCGCACTCTGCATGGCAGGCTCCTGTGACTGTCACTTCTCCAGAGTCCTCCTGCGCACCTGCGGCTCCTCCTGTCTCTCCTGGTACTACCTGTGTGTTTCCTTCTTAGAGCTGGTCGTGATCTATCATTATGTATGCTCCGTAACTATTCATTTCCTGCTCATTGTATCTCCCTCCTGGGTCGGAAGCTTTACAGCACAGGGACCGTAGCTGTTTATCATCAGAGAATTCCCAGCAGCTCATGGGACGCGGCACGCCTGGCACAGAGCAGCCATGGAGTAAATTATTTGTTCAATGAATTAATGAATGAAGTCTATTTATTGGAAATGGCAGCATTAGGCACGTGTGATGCCTTTTAAAAGTTTTAACAATTGATTTCCTGTATCTGAAATCAGACAGTGATTGTTTCTCTTTGAAAAATATCTACTTGGTTGTACTTTACAGCCCTCTAGGAGACCTGGAGGAGCAGTGGTTAAGTGCTGGGCTGCTAACTAAAAGTTTGGTGGTTCAAACCCACCAGCCACTCCTAGGGAGAAAGATATGGCAGTCTGCTTCTGTGAAGATTACAGGCTTGGAAACCCTATGGGGCAGTTCTACTCTGTCTTGTAGGGTCGACTATGAGTCTGAATCAAGTCGATGGCAATGGGGGGAGTTTTTTGCAGCCTTCTAAAGAACGGTTTTTAACTATAGTGAAATCTATCTAAATTGGGAAAGGATTTAATTTTACTTTTAAACTATAAGATTCATTTAGATAGTGGATTACTAGAAGGCTAGTTCTGTACTCATTTGAGGGGTAGATGAACTCTGAGACATTGCATTTAGCAAAAACAAAAAACAACAACACCAACAACAAACCCATTGCCATCGAGTCAATTCCTACTCATAGCAACCCTATAGGACAGAGCAGAACTGCCCCATAGGGTTTCCAAGGAGTGGCTGATCGATTCGAACTGCCAACCTTTTGGTCAGCAGCCATAGCACTTAACCACTGTGCCAGCAGGGCTCTGCACTTAGCCAAGGAGCTGTAGAATTCATTTTCCGAAGCCCACAGTCCAGCGTAGAACAGCCGTTGGACCTGACTCCCCAGCTCTTTCACATTAGGAGAGAGGTGAGCACATGAATGAGATCCTCTCCCTTCACCCCAGCCCTTTGGAAACCTCCTGTATTTCCCTGAAAACGTTTCCCCTGGAACACTATTAATTTGACAGTAGAAACATTTCCCACCATGAGTAGATTAAAAACATAGCCTAGGAAACTTAATTTAAATTTGTAGTAAGAATTTTTCACCATCTTCTGGAGACAAGCTTTGTTTGTGGATTACTCTTCCAACATCCAACATCTAGAGGAAGTAAGTGATGCTTTCAGCAATAAGAATGATAATTATGAATTGTTATCTCTCTCTCTCTCTCTCTCTCTCGCTCACACACACACACACACACACACACACACACACAGAGACTTCTTCCAAAAGTGTGTGACTCAGAAGCAGCTGGACTAGAAATAGAATCCAGGTCCTGGGCCATCGTACCACACACTGGCTGCCCCTGGAGTCCCACAGCCTGGTCCATCAGCTCTTGGAAAGTTGGCTTCTGTTCTGCATGCACCAAAACAGTGAAGCCAGAAAGTTAGGTCCATTTAGGCTTGCAAGGAAGAAAGGAGATCAAAATCACCTAAAACGAGCCAGAAGAAGGGTGACTGCACTGAGGCGATGTGGTGTGGGTTGTATTGTTTGCCAGAGTCACTGACAGGCATCGTTGTGTGCAATCTCTTTGAGGCTGATTTTTGGTTCTTCACATGTCAGACCTACGGAGAAAGAAATGAGCTCCATATATGCTGGAAAATGAGTTGAAAGGATTCACGAGCATTTCAGACTCGTAAAAAATTAGTTAATCAAATGAGATAATGGGGTGAATTGCCTACCATAATTCACAGCAGATTGTTACAAGTAATTTGTGCAAGCTACCAAAGTCCTAGTGGACCAGTGGGCAAGACTCTGACTGTCAGCACCTGCTTTGACAGCTGTTTCTCAGGGGAGGGTTGGCTAAGAAGCCATCTTACCGTATTTTTTCTGTTATTGTCACACTTTCTTTCTTCTTCTTTGTCATTTTTTAGGTTAGATGCAGACAAACCAATGAGGTACTTGGAAAACAAAGTAGCTTTAAACGAGGCACTAGAACGGTTGAATTGGCCCATTTCATTGAAAGAGCTGTCGTTGCTGGAAAATGAAATCTTAGCTGGGAAGATGTACATCCAGCAGGCCATGGAACTCCAGGAGGCTGCCAAGAAGGAGAATTACGTGAGCAGGGCACTGGGCGGGTGGGGGTCATGGAGCTTTCTATATTTCCAAGCCCGTCCTCCCTGCCTGCCCTGAGTCATTTCTCCATCCCTACATCTGGCTTCCTCGCCCCTCCACCCTGATTGCCAAAAGAGTTATAGCCAGCCCAGTTAAGGTCGCAGGACTTTGTTTATTGAAAGGAAATGCCATTTAATTTTACTGTGACCTTAGTTTTTTACACAATAAAACCAAAAAAACCAAACCTATTGCCATCAGGTAGGTTTCCACTCATAGCGACCCTACAGGACAGAGTAGAACTGCCCCATAGGGTTTCCAAGGAGCAGCTGGTGGACTCGGTTAGCAGCCGAGCTCTTAGCCACTGCCCCACCAGGGCTCCTTTTACTCAGTACATTCTTTAAAGGGAAAACAAAAGTAAACAGAAGTATGACGGAGTGATCAGAGGCCTGGACTTGGGTGTGAGGCAGACCGGAGTCCCAGCCTCAGTGACTGAGTCCAGCCCTCACCTCAGTCTCTCTAAACCTTGGTTTTCATCTCTGTAAAACAGGAGTATTAATAGTACCTGCCTCAGAGGGTTGTTGTGAGGATAAAATCAGCATTTAAAGTAGTTAGTACTGAAAGCCTCTAGTAAGCATTACAATTACCATGATTAATAAAACAAACCTTTTAAAAAGAAAAAATAATTTACAATCAGGCTGCTGTGTTATTACCCCTTTGGAGTGTTTTCTTTTAGTTTGTCTTTTTTTTCTCTTTGAATAAATTTATTTTGCATAGATACAGGCCGAGTATCCGTAAGCATTTTATATTCTTTTTTTTTTTTAAATTTACTTTCCATGAACTTTTTCTGTGTTTTTATGGAAACTTCAGATTGATATTTTGGTTCTTACATAATATTCCATGGTGTGTACGTGTCCCAGTTTATTTCACTCTTCACTGGATGTTGAATGTTTGGGTTAGTTCCAGTTTTCTGATCCTTCACATAATGTTTTTTGTGTTTTTTTTATACAGCGCAAATTAGTTTCTCATTCAAAAACTTGATACACAAGTTGTTCTGTGACATTGGTTGCAATCCCCCTTTCCCTTTCCACCCTGGGTTCCCCATGTCCATTCGTCCAGTTTTCCTGGCGCTTCCTGCCTTCTCGTCTTTGCCTTCGGGCAGGTGTTGCCCGTTTGGTCTCATCGACTCGACTGAACTAAGAAGCACTTTCCTCACGCGTGTTACCGTGTGTTTCACAGGTCTGTCGAACCTTTGGCTGAAAGGTGGCCTTCAGGAGTGGCTTCAGGTCTGAGTTACAGGGTCACAGAATGTTTTAGTGACTCTTGTGGTGCATAGAGTCGAATTATTTTGTTATGATAAATTCTTAGAAGTGAGATTCTTGAATTAAGGAGCGTGAACATTTCAAGGCTCTAGATATGGCTTGCCAGCGTAACACCACCCTTTCTGACTGAGCGTGCATATGTAGCCCTGGAAGAATCCATCTGACAACTCACTGAGTTCGAGGGCTTCAAACCCATTTGAAGCCCTGCTGAATTCTAGATAATTCTCAGATATTCACCATAAAACCCAAAAACCCGTTGCAGTTGAGTTGATTCCGACTCATAGTGACCCTATAGGACAGAGTAGAACTGCCCCCTAGGGTTTCCAAGGAGCAACTGGTGGATTCGAACGGCCAACCTTTTGGTTAGCAGCCGAGCTCTTAACTGCTGCACCAATAGGGCTGCATATTCACCATATGATAATCTATAAAAAAAAAATCCCCGAAGAGCTGACCTTTGGGAGTCGTCGTCTTTATTTCGGCCTTTGCCAAGTGATGCTAGCTTTGCCTTGGTTTCAATTTTGTATTTGCTGCTCTGGGTTCCCGTGGTTTGTTTTGTTTGTTTTTAATTTTCTTTTTCCCCTGAAAAATCACAGTTTTTTTCTTCAAGGTAGAAAGCTATGCCTTTTGTGCAGAATTCAAAATTTTTATCACAAAACATCTTATGTCCATTAATGTTATTCAAATGAAGTGACTTCCTCGAAGAGCTGTTTAGCGTTTCCTTGGGAAGCGTTACCTGAAATGCTCTCCCAACCATAATTACAGGTTCCAGATGATAGATCTCCCACATGGGACTAGGGGACACTGCTGCCTTAGAGCAGGGTGTGCTAGCGTCTGTGCCTTTATCTGGAGCCCTGGTGGTGCAGTGGCTAAGAGCGTGGCTGCTAACCAAAAGGTCAGCAGTTTGAATCTACCAGCCGCCCATTGGAAACTCCTTGGGGCAGTTCTACTCTTGTCCTACAGGGTCGCTATGAGTGGGAATCGACTCGACAGCAGCGGGTTTGGTTTTTGGTTTTGGTGCCTTTATGTATACTTTACATTAAACCTACAAATGGGAAGTGTTACTGATGGAGTGAAAAGAAGCCTCTAGTGATTCAGAACAAAGATAGTGTGTTCTCCTGAATTTGTCTGGAATGCTGGCAATCAAATGCTTATGTTCCAGGATATGAACTAGCTGTTCTATTTCTTTATTCGCTTATCGACAAAGTGGGAATAAAATTAATTTCCACTGAAGCTAACCTCTTCATCCAGAAATGTTTGTTGACTCCTGTCTTAGTTATCTAGTGCTGCTATGACAGAACTGCCACAAGTGGACAGCTTTAACAAACAGAAATTTATTCTCTCACAATTTAGGAGGCTAGAAGTCCAAATCTAGGGCACCAGCTCTAAGGGAAGACTTTGTCTCTCTGTCGGTTCTGGGGAAAGGTCCTTGTCTTCAATCTTCCCCTGGACTAGGAGCTTCTTAGTCCAAGAACCCTGGCTCCAAATGACACCCTCTGCTCCCTGCACTGTTTTCTTGGTGATAGGAGATCCCCTGTCTCTCTGTTCAATTCTCTCTTTTACATCTCAAAAGAGATTAACTCCAGACACAATCTAATCTTGTAGATTGAGTCCTGCCTCATTAACATAACTGCCTCTAATCCTACCTCATTAACATCATAGAGGTAGGATTTACAACACATAGGAAAATCACATCAGATGACAAAGTGGTGGACAGTTACCCAATACTGGGAATCTTGGCCTAGCCAAGTTGACACACATTTTGGGGGAACACAATTCAATCCATAACAACTCCCTACCATGGATCAGGTTCTGTGCTTGGCGTGAGAGATCCCAGGCAGGGAGGAGCCGTCTCCTCCATCTCATCCATCTCTCTCTCCCACTGTGATTTCCTACATATTAGACGTATAGTGGGGTTTTTTAACCGCATTGAAGACATGGACCCAGCCTAGTGGAGGAGGCAGATATTGGAATAGAATGTAACCTCCTCCATGAGAACTGAAACCTTGTTCAACTATTTGTAGCCGTGTCTGGAACACCTAGAGTGGGCCTGGTATACAGTGGGTACTTGACAAATATTTATCGAATGAATGAAAGCCAGATACTCACAGCAGTATTATAAATACCATAAAAGAAGCATACCCAAAGAAAAACTGGAAGATGGATGAAAGTGACCGATTCTAACTGTGGAGTTGGGGAGGGCTTCCCAGAGGAAGGTTAATGAAATTTGGTTCGGAAGGATGTATAGGAATTTGGGGGTTGGAGCGTGAGAAATATTTTTCTTGAGACAAACAGCGATGCAAAAGCAGAAAGGTGGGGAAGCACATGATATGTTCAGCAGGGCGCGTGGCAGGAGACAAGATCATCAGAAGATGGCACCAGGGACTTGGAATTCTCTGCTAACGATCAGGAACTTGTGCCTGTAGGAAGTGGATAGGCAGTGAGGAATTTTTCGGCAAGTGGGAGACATTAACAGATTATTCTGGCAAAAGATGAGACCCGGCATAGAGGAGAAAGACCAAAATCAGGTGCAATAGCCCAGCTGAGAGATGTCAGGTCCTGGACCCAAGCAGGAACAGTGGAGGAAATGGGTAAGAGACGCGACTTGATGAGCAGATGAATGTGAGGTGAGCAAGAGGGCGGAGTTGACAATGACCACAACATTTCTGTCTAGACAGCTGCATGGACGGGGGTGCTGTTGACCGCTTCCCTCCTGGCTCTGCTCATATGTCTGCCCCTCAGGGAGACTTCTCCTGGCCAGCCCATCTAAACACCCTGTCACTCTCCAACCCCTTATCGAATGTTTGTTTTCTTCACAGCACTTATCCCTACCTGATAGTCTGTATTTATCTGTCTGTGTCTCTCTCCACCACTAGGATAAACATGGCGACTTGGTCTTGGTGTTCTGGGTACTCTTGGTGCCTGGAATAGTCCTTGGCACCTCATACTGTTGTTGTTAGGTGCCGTCGAGTCGATTCGGACTCATAGCGACCCCATGCGACAAAGTACCACTGCCCCACGGGGTTTTCTAGGATGTAATTTTTATAGGAACAGATCACCAGACACCTCATAAACCAAAAAAAAAAAAAAAACAAATTGGTTGCTGTCGAGTCGATTCTGACTCATAGTGACCCTATACCTCACAGGTACTCATAAATACTTGAATGAATAAATGAAAGAACAAAGAGGAAGAGGTGCTATAATCAGGAGAGCAGGTTTTCAGGGAAGAGTAGATGATCACTTTAGGTCCCTGTGATCCTTAGAAACAGCCATGCAAAAGCAGAAAGATAGGGATCCAGGTGAGGAAGACCAAGAGGGAGCTGAATGTTTGGAGCTTAGGAGAGAGGTCTGAGACAATGACATAGATGTAGGGCCATTTGAGGTGCTGGTAGAGGGAGAAGAGACAGTGGAAGGGACCAAGGCAGGAAAGTCAGAGAAGCAGGAGGCCTGAGGTAGATGTGAGAGCCTGAGGAGGAGCGGTGATTGAGAGCCTGCTTCTGGAGTTAGACAGATCCAAATTCAAGTCTCAGCACTGCCACTTTCTAGCTGTGTGGGCTTACTTAGTGCCATAGATTGAATTGTTCCCCCCAAAAATATCTGTCAACTTGGCTAGGTCATGATTCCCAGTATTGTATGATTGTCTACCATTTTGTAATCTGAGGTGATTTCCCTATGTGTTGTAAGTCCTATCACTATGACGTAATAAGATGGATTAGCAGCAGTTATATTAATGAAATTTACAAGATTAAGTTTCTTAAGCCCATCTCTTTTGAGATATAAAAGAGAGAAGCAAGCAAAGAGAGGGGGACCCTCATACCACAAAGAAGGCAATGCCGGGAGCAGAGCGCGTCCTTTGGACGCGGGGATCCCAGAGCAGAGAAACTCCTAGTCTGGGGGAAGATTGATGAGAAGGCCGACAGAGAGAGGAAGACTTCCCCTGGAGCTGATGCCCTGAATTTGGACTTCTAGCCTCCTAGATTGTGAGAAAATAAATTTCTGTTTGTTAAAGCCATCCACTTGTGGTATTTCTGTTATAGCAGCACAGGATGACTAAGACACTTAGTCCTTAGGCCTAGATTCCTCATCTGTGAAACAGAAGAATCAAAATACCTACGTAAAGATGGTTGTGAGAACATGCCCGTGACATGCTCAGGGCAGTGTTTAGCACTGAGTGCTGGACAGTAAGTGCCCTCCGCACACCACGCTACCTGTTATTGCTATTTCCACTGTTAACATTATTCAGTGGGCTTTGAAAGGCATACGGAATGACGACAGGAAAGAGCCATTTGATTTGGCAAGAGAAGGATCATTAGTGATCTTAGTAGAATTGTGGGAACAGAAACAGTTTGCAGTAGGTGGAGGAGTGGGTAGAAGCCAAGGAAGTGAATATAGGAAGTGAAGACTTATTTCAAGAGCTTCGTAGGGAAGGAAAGCAGAAAGAGATGGTGGGAACTTGTGGGGTGAGCATGACTGACGGAAGGTGTTGAGTTCGTGTAATGGTTTTGATGGGTTCACTGCTGATCCTTCTTGATCGGGGCTAAGGCTCTCCTTTCACTGCTCTGCCCCCACTGTCTGTTCAGAGGAGCACCCAGGTGCCTGGGACAATTGTCCATAGGTGTGGAATAGGAGGAAGTTCACACTTGCCAGCTTACTCTCAACATGGCCCTCTGCTGTGGAAGTTCTTGTATATTGTTTTCTTAAAACAATACTTCTCCTTACCACGTCTTACGAATTTCGATATTTTTACTCCACTTTTGTCATGATCCACTAATGATTCTCAGCTTCCTGTGTAAAAAACACTGGTTGAGACCAAAGCTAAAGGTTTCGAGACCTTTTGAAATGCTGGGGTGAGAAATAACATCACAGATGCAAGTCATTCTTACTTATTTGTAAATAAATGTAGCCTCATTTTAAATTCTTTTAGCAAAGGCCAAAGATTTCATCAATGATTGTAAATTGGAGAGGAAGAACCCCTCTGCTAATCAGTAAGAACTCCAAGAGTTCACCGATAATGTGTGGGAAAATGTGCTGAAAGGATCAAAACTCGTTTGGAATGGGATCCAATCAGAAATTCTCACGTGTGTTCAACAGGGAGTGGTCACTGTATCTAGCCTTCGTTCCACTCTGTCCTATAGAGTCGCTACGAGTCAGAACCGACTCCACAGCAATGAGTTTGGGGTTCATGGGGTGGGGCACATTCTGGAGCCCTGGTGGCGTAGTAAAGAGTTCGGCTGCTAACCAAAAGGTCGGCAGTTTAAATCCACCAGCGACTCCTTGGAAACCCTATGGGGCAATTCTACTCTGTCCTGTAGAGTTGCTATGAGTCTAATGGACTTGACAGTGATGGGGTTTGTTTCTTTTGGTTTAGGGCACACTATGGAGGGTGGACCATTTGTGGCTCTCTGATGCCATCCTCTGCAGTGGCGCTGGCACCCAGCACAGCTGCCCCGTTGGTTCCTGAGTTTGGCACAGTTTCGTGATTTATCTCTTGGTGGGGACTTTTTCTGCTCAGGCTTTCGCCAGCAGCACTTCCCTGGGCCCAAGATCAGACTTAAGATGGGAACCATTATTCCCACCTGCTCTGCCCCACAGCCTGAGCTGGGACACGTTGCATGCTCGACTGTGTAATTGTTTCCCCTATTTCCATAATCCAAGGAGCCCCGGTGGTGCAATGGTAAAGTGCTTTGCTGCTAACCGAAAGGTGGGTGGTTTGAATCCACCAGCCGCCCCGTGGGAGAAAAGACCTGGTGATCTGCTCCTGTAAAGATTACAGCCTGGGAAACCCCATCGGGCAGCTCTGCTCTGTCATATAGGGTGGCTATGAGTCTGAGTTGACTCACAGACAGCACCCAACAGCCACATTTCCGTAATCCACTAGTTCTGTGGCTTCCCTGGAGACAGGTGCTTGGCTCTCTGGCCACGTAATGAAAGGAGAAATGTGAAATCTGAAATTTCAAGGTGTCCTTGAAGGCTCCCTGCCTTACCAGCAGCCCCCTGCTGTCACTGTAGCTGATTTCACCGCTCGCGGCCAGCCCTGAGCCCTCAGAGCCGCACGGTGGCAGACATCACCAGAAGGCATCTGTGAATTATAGTTTAACCTTTCGTAGTTCTCCTGGGAGCCTGGTCTAGGGCAGCCCAGCCCCATTGTCCTGCAGCATTTTAAGAGTGAATAAGATATGTTGTCTGGAGTAAGCCCCACAGAATCCAGGCCCCTGACTTGACGCCTTGGAAAGCAAAGAGACAGAAAATCTCCTGAAGCCGTAAGCAGCTGTAAGCAACCCTAAAGGCGGCCTTGGAAATTCACCCACACAGCTGGCTGCACATGTTTGTGACCTGCAAGGAATCCGGAGCTTGTGGCCTTCAGGAATGGTGAGCTGCGTGCTCCAGTCCAAGAAAAATCGTCCAAGAGAAAGAGTGTTAGCAGACTGCACACAGGGAGGGGATTGGGACAAGGCTGGGTGAGGTGGAGCTGGGAGGATGAGGAGAGGAGACTGTTGGAACCTGGAAAGAACGTGAGTTGTGACTTGGACGCCATATGCAAGAGAACGTAGTTGGGGAGACTTGGAGGGAGATTTCTGTGAGCTGTAGGAAGTGACATCAAAATAAATAGAGTTGTTACTTTTGCTCCCAGATAGTAATTGGACCAGCTGTTCTTGCATTTCCACTCTTTTGCAGTTCTCGGGAGAACACTTTATGGCTGGTCAGGCTTTCCCACCCCACTAGTAAAACGTGGAGTCTGTTCTGCTGCTGTTTCGGGTCTGGTGGGAAGACTAGCTCCCCAGGGACTGGGAATTGTTGTCCAGTGGCACCTAGATCCCCTTGGTGTGAAGGCGGGGGGTTAGTGAGTCTAGACTGTGCATCAGTGAAGTTGCCATCACAGAAAGAATGGCACGTGTGCATTCAGGTCACGCCATTCCCAGTCAGCACCTCGGTGATAAGCTAACCTGTGGGAACGGGACCCCACGTGGGCTTCTGAGGGATGGTGGCAGGGGGTGTGGCCAGAGTGACTGTGATTTGCCCAGAGGATGTCAGAGAAAACGTGCCAGCCGCATGATTTAGCCACAGTTAGCTGGGTATTGAAAGAGAGAATCCTGCTGAGGAATACCAGTCATTGAAGAAAATTAACAGAAAGGGAGGCAAACTCCCACAAACTAAGTATTACCTAAACAGCGTTTATCTGGTTATTTATAATCAGGATAATGTGCATAATTGCTGACACTGTTTATTATGACTCCACTGTTATTCCAGTGCCAAGATATGTGCTCCGTGTGTAGTCACTGATTTGTAACACTGTCACCAGATATCATAGGGGAAGCTTTCTGTCTGAGTGTCCCTGAGGAGCCCTGGTGGCACAGTGGTTAAGCGCTCACCTGCCAACTGAAACGTCAGAGTCTGGAACCCACCAGCCGTTCCGTAGGAGAAAGCTGAGGCCGTCTGCTTCTGGAAAGATTACAGCCTTGGAAACCTGATGGGGCAGTTCTGCTCTGTCCTACAGGGTCACTGTGAGTTGGAATCGACTCGGCAGCCACGGGTTTCATCCCTGAGGTGACGCAGATTGCAGCTGCTCTATCTTCTCACTCTGACGCAAAGGGCAGCTCTACTCGCTGGAGTTTCAGCTGGGCAGATGCCAGCTCTCTCCTGCGTCTGTGTTTACCCTTTGCCTAGGCAGACGTCTACGCAAGCACCTGGTCCTGGCCGTCCTGTCTGAGGCCCGGGCAGGAAACAGCCCCATTCAGTCACTCAAATGAAGAAGCCTTAGTGGACTGCTCCCAGAGATGGAGGCAGATCTAAGGCAGTCAGCAGGGGGATACTGAGGCACACAGGGACCAGCAACAGCGGGAAGTCATATCACCCCTGGACCTGAAGGAGCAAGGGAAGGAAGAGTGTTCTGGAGCCCTGTGAGAACCACGGGACACCCCGTAGGAGGGTGGGTAGGGGAGAGAGACCAAGAGCAGGGAACCAATCCCCAGGCCTTCTCCCGCCTCCTGCCCTCTTACTTCTGCCAGCGTCTCCCATTGGCTGACCCATCGGGAAGCCAGTCAGCAAAGGAAATAGGGTGCTGTCGTCCTTCGGGGATGAGTCCTGGTGGCACAGTGGTTAAGTGCTTGTCTGCTAACCAAAAGGTTGGTGGTTTGAACCCCGCTGCGGGAGAAAGATCTGGCGATCTGCTTCCTTGATGACTGCAGCCAGTAAAACCCTACAGGGAAGCTCCACTCTGTCACACATGGGGCCACTATGAGTCGGAACTGACGCGGTAACGCCCCACAACAACAATAACAGTAGTCCTTTGGGGTCAGCCTCCTGGGGCCTGGAGCAGGCTGGGAAGGGCAGAGAGTGGGTCCGCGGACAGGTGGGTAGAAGCAGAATACCTGGTACAGAGAGTGAGAGGCCTTGAAAGTTTCCTCAAAGGCCTCGTGTGAGATATTTGTATAAAGCAGAAAGCTGGTTGTAGCCCCCAGGCCAGGCAATAGAACAGAAGTGGCTCAAGGTGTATCTTCTGTTTATCTCTTGGAGTAGCAACGTGTAAATAACTATCAGTCATACCCAAATTACAAATCTCAAAGCTACAGTAATTCTCAGAGTGAAATATTGCAAACATTTCAAAATTTTCTCTCTTCTTTGCCTTTTCCCCCAAAAAGCGATGGGGGAATAGTCTCTGCGGAGTTGTTATAAGTTTGTTCCTCAAGCTGGGGAAGAACGTTATTCAGAATCTAATGCATATTTGCCAGGTTCTTCTGCTGCTACCAAGGGGAAAAAGTTCTTCCTTTCATAAAAGCCTCTAATTTGCTTTTTTTTTGTCCTTTACTATTAGTCTTAATTTTCTTTACAAAGCAACATTATAGAGCTCTAGGTGAGTAAAACCCAAGTGAAGGGACTCTTTATTTTTTATTGTTAACACTTTTAGCTTGGTTTCTGTTTTTTTTTTTTTTTAATTGTACTTTAGGTGAAAGTTCACAGAGCAAATTCACTTCTCATTATAAATTGCTATTTATTAATGTTTAATTGGAGATTTTGCTTTCAGAGTGATTAACTCATCTCCATAGCGCTGGTTTTGAGGTTCTGGGAGGGCGTCATGGGTTGAATTGTGTCTCCCAAAAATATATGTCAACTTGGCTAGGCCATGATACCCGTATTGTGTGATTTTCTGCCATTTTGTGATCTGATGTAATTTTCCTACGTGTTATAAATCTTAACTCTGTCTGTGGTTAATGAGGCAAGGTTAGGTTATGTGAAAAAAGGATTAGGATGGGAAGCAACACCCTTACTCAGGTCATGGCCCTGATTTGATGTAAGGGGACTTTCCCTGGGGTGTGACCTGCATCACCTTTTATCTTACAAGAGAGAAAAGGAGAAAGAAGAGAGCAGAGAGAGAGGGACCTCCTACTACCAAGCAAGAAGAGCCCTAGGAGCGGAGCAGGTTCTCTGGGCCCAGAGTCCCTGTGCTGAGAAGCTCCTAGACCAGGGGAGGATTGATGACGAGGACCTTCCCCCAGAGCCAACAGAGAGAGAAAGCCTTCTCCTGGAGCTGACGCCCTGAATTTGGACTTCTAGCTTCCTAGGCTGTGAGAGAATAAACTTTTGTGTGTTAAAGCCACCCACTTGTGGTATTTCTGTTAGAGCAGCACTAGATGACTAAGAGGGTATTTCATAGTTCAGGCCTTCATCCATCCAGTGGTTCCTTGTGCATCTTAGGAACCACCACAGGACGCAAAGTGCCACCCACTGAGAGGAGACTCAGGCCAGGGGCTCACCCAGTCAGTGGTGGGCGTGATGGGCTCAGGGATCGCTGGGGAGAGGAAAGTGGAGATGATACAGAGGTTTGGGAACGTGTGCCTCTCACGCTGTGCTTTCTAAAGTTATACTGTTCCTGAGTGTAATATATACTAGTCCTGACTTGAGAAGGGGAGGGCTCCTACATGCCTTTGACTTTTAAGTTAAAGCAAGGCTAAGTACCCTAGGGAGCCCTGGTGGTGCAGTGGTTAAGCATTAAGGGTGCTAACCAAAATGTTGGCAGTTTGAATCCAACAGCTGCTCCTTGGAAACCCTATGGGGCAGTTCTACTCTGTCCTATAGGGTCACTATGAGTCGGAATCGACTTAACAGCAATGGGTTTTGTTTGTTTTTCTAAGTACCCTCGATTACTTAAAACCAAAAAGCCAAACCAATTGCCCTCGAGTCACTTCCGACTCACGGCAACCCCATGTGTCAGAGCAGAACTTTGCTCCATAGGATTTTCAGTGACTGATTTTTCAGAAGTAGATCACCAGGCCTTTCTTCTGAGGTGCCTCTGGATGGACTCAAACCTCCACCCTCTCAGTTAGCTGCTGAGAGTGCTAACCTTTTGCACTACACAGGGGCTCCAGACTACTTAAAGGGGGCATTTATTCCCCTGCGTGTCCTCTGAGCTGCTGCTCCCCTTTCAGCCTTGGACTCCTGTGGACCGTCCCCAGCGTCCCTGTGAGCCTGTACCCTGACCTGTTGTGCTTATGACACGGCTACAGATACGCTCAGACAGGGCTTGCAAGGAGGCCGCTTCCTCCCCAGTCAGGCAGAGCTGAGGCCAGAAATTCCACTTAGAGCTTCGCTTGTTTGGCGCAGCGTTTTGCCTCCTGTTAAAATGTGAAGGCCTGGGAAGGAGAGTGTACTAAGGCCTTCCAGCTCCTCTACGTGGGCGGGGTCACTCACCCCACGGCCTAGAGGAGCTGCGCAGAAAATGTGCTGGAGTGAGTCAGCGGAGCAGGCCTGGGGACCCAGGGAGGCCCTTGGACCATTTGCCACTCCTGATTTACAGTTTCCTCTCTCCAGAGACCACTTCTAAAAGGAATGCAGACCCCAGATACTTTCTGGCTGGAGGTGACCGCTCTGAATCTAAATGAGGGGAGGATAGCGGAGGCCAGGAAATGCCTCCGGCTGGCCCTGTCAGGCGCACCAAGGTTTTGAAAGGAGTTGAATCATTCGTGGAGTTTGCAAGTGTTCTGGTCTTATAATTAGGTATCCTAGAGAGAGAGAAGGTCAAAACACGCCGGCATGACATGAATTATCTTGATTATAGTGGACAGCAGGCCTTGGTTGGCTTTAGGGACAAAACACGGACAGAAAAGTATGTCGGAGCTGCAGCTGGGACCGTGCGGGCTGTGTGTGCGGACTTCAATGATTTAGAGGAGAACTATCTAGTAGCAGTTTTGTAACAAGGTTGTGAGCCAGAGTGGTTTTAGTTCAATTGTAGGATTTCGTACCCCTGTGTGGAAATGTGTTGCCTATGGCGTGGGAACGTTTCGAAGCATCGCCTTTATGAACTTCACTCTGCCACGGACGCAAACCGGGGGACATGACCTTGCGGTTAAGGTGGAATGAGAGGAGGGAGGCACCGTTTGGGCTCCTGCTGTGCATCACCTAGAAATTGAATTTGGCAAAGAACTGAATTGGGTTGTCGGAATTTTGTAGACAAGGCTAAATCAAATCACTTGATGGACATCATCCCTACTGCCTGCAAGACTGCACATCCGACTTCCTTCCTGACGCCGGCGGCAAGTTATTCTTGTGTCCCTTAGCCTAAAAAAACGTCGCTTTATTTCTTTCTTTAGTACTAGCGTTCCTCTTTGTCACTCTCCACCCCCTCTGACTCCTGCCCCCTCTGTTTAAAGCCCAGGGGCTTGTTTGTATGGTGTGTTGGGGTGGGGGGTAGGGGATCCCTGGGTAGTGCAAATGCTTAGCCTCCTCAGCTGCTAACTGAAAGGCTGGAAGTTCGGGTCTACCCAGAGGCACCTTAGAAGAAAGGCCTGGCAATCTACTTTTGAAAAATCAGCCACTGGAAACCCAGTGGAGCACTCAGTTCTGCTCTGACACACACGGGGTTGCCAGGAGTCAGAAATGACTTGATGGCAACTGGTTTGCTTACAGGTGGGGCACAGCAGGAAACGGATAGGGCTGTGGAATGTCTCTAAAGTCTTCGGCAAGATTCAGGACAGCGGGATGTCATCTTGGTGGAGCAGTGTTGTCGACATTCTGGCTGAAGGGATGGGGTGTCTAGCTGCCCTGCTAAGAGGTCCTTCCATCCTGGAAAGCCAGTGCTTTGTTTCTGTGGGATGAACCATTGTAGTGAAGCTGGACCAATAGGTTTGTTTGGCTCTGACCAGCAGACTTTATCTGGTGACGTAGCGGAACTGAGTGTGCAGTGACACGAATGAGTCCTGAAGTGTGCTGCGGTGTGAATGCTTCCTTTCATAAAGCTGCATGCTACTAATTTGATGTTTTGTGGAAACAACCAGAAATGTATTCTTTCCAATAGAAATAACAGGAGAAAAAAAAAAAAAAAAACCCAACAACAACAGAGTAAGTTACTTGTAAAAAGCCTTTAGTATCTGTGCTGGTCCTTTTGGGTGAACTTACTGGTGTGCAAATGATTTGTAGGAGTGATACTTTTCAGCCATTTAGAAAGACATTCGTTTTTGTTAGCCATGCAGAGAAGGTACTCACAGAGTGAATGGTTGTTCCGTATTAGATGAATTGGAAAGTGAGCAACAACCATAGAAAAAAGAGTTTGCAGGGTATTTTGGGCAACTGACCCCAGAGTTGCACCTCTGGTCCTGTTCTGAACGTGTGGAAAGCAATCTCATAGGTTGGCTCTGCTAGGCCATTGAAAGAATCAATATTTGGAATCTAGAGATAAAAAGGAGTGGTGGGTGGATTCTAACTGCTGACATTTTGGTTAGCAGCCGTAGCTCTTAACCACTGCGCCACCAGGACTCCAAGAGATAAAAAGGGGCTAGTTAAATAAAATACGTGATTATACTTATTTGGAATTTTGGAAACAAATTTTGAATGTGTCTGGGCGCAGATTCTAATAAAAGGTTTGTCTATTGATGAAATCTAAGAAAAACCAACCAACAACGTCTTTCTGGAATCGGTGTCGACTTCCTTTTGGAGTACCGGCTTGTTCCTTTGGAGGCAGAGAGACTATCCGGCCGTCTCAGTGACCAGCAGCACCTCCCTGGCTGGTTGGTCCTTGATGTGAACATGGGTGGCGTGAAGCAAGGTGGCTTTGGAAGTTCAGTTTTATGTTAAGATGAGAGCAGCTTCACGTCGGTTTTTAATTTGGCATATTCTAGATCCTCAAGATCCCAGATTCTGTCAATAATCAGGATACTTTACACAGAGTCTTCCTTCCATCGAGGAACTTCCTGTTGGCAACTGCGAGGTTTGTTGTTATGTTGACAGGCACACTGTGCGCTTACGTTCATAGTTACAGCCAGTGCATTTCCCTCACATTATAGCAACTGCAGGTCAGGGTGTCCTGCTCGTTCCCTGTCCGTGTATACACGTGGCCTGACACTCTCTCCATGGAGTGCAGACTCAGTGTGCTTGGAAGGACTAGACTGTCTTGGGCAGAAACATGGAATTAGAGAATGTTAGATAGCATTTGGAAACTGTGGTGGCGCAGTGGTTAAGTGCTACGGCTGCTAACCAAAAGGTCAGCAGTTCAAATCCACCAGGCACTCTTTGGAAACTCTATGGGGGCAGTTCTGCTCTGCCTGTAGGATTGCTATGAGTCAGAATCAACTCAACAGCAAAGGGTATGAGTAGGTATCATTTAGTTTGTCGCCTCGTTTTGTGTAGGCAGAAACTGAGGCCCAGGTTAAAAGATTGCCCGAAGTCACCCAGCCAGCTGAGGCAGCACTGGGCCCTGTTGCTCCTCTCTCCTGGCCTAGTCTCCTCCCTTTGAGGCTATCTGCAGACTGCAGGAGGCCATCTGAATGCCCCGTGGAAGGGTTGCTTAGGTTTCTTCTCTGGATGAAAGCCCAGAAACAGATAACATTCACCATCCGCCAAGGATGTTGGGCTATTCTCTTTGACATACTGACTGCCTCAGTAAAAGTGAAACTTCCGTGAGAAGGGAGGGACCCGAGCAAAATCAGCTAAATGGGAACATCATAAAAAAAAGAGTAGTCCTCACATTACATTTTTGTCCATGGCTGCAGGGGTTATAAGCAACACAGGTCTGAAGACTTGATAATGTCCCACAATTCCTTCAAGAGGCCTTAGCCCCTTAGCTTACTAATTCCTTACTTCTGAGAACCTGGCTCTACATTTTATTCTCTGAGGAAATAAACGATACACCCAATTCTTTCCATGAACCTGAAAAGCACCTCCAAACAGACCCAAATGACAAATGGCTGCTAACAAACCCCATAGCATCAGGACGCCATGGAAATGAGCCCACTTATTTCCAGAACCCAAACTGTATTGAACATGAATAATGACCCAAAAGCAAATGGTGTTCAGACTGCCTGAAGTTATTCAAATTTTTCTAGTCAATTGACTCATAAATTAGAGACTTCCTTAAGTGGGGGGCTGCAGATGAACTCGTAAAGTATGCGCTGAATACTTTCTTTATGATATAGCTACAGCACTGCAAAAAGGCGGCATCAGAATGCGCGTGAAAACGCTTCATATTGGGCTTTGTATCATGGAGAAGAGGGGCGTTTGATGGTCTGCGAAGAGGAGAAGCTGGAGAATGAGTTGAATGCACACTTTGATTGGGATGACGGACTAATTTCTTTGAGAAGCCCAAGAGTTAATAAGTGAATGATCAACAAATGGAAAAATGGAAGGAAAAAAAAAAAAAAAAGCCTAGGAGGGAAAATCCCATTTCTGCAGTATGTGATTTGGAGAAAAAAAGGCTTATTTGGTTTATTTTTGTTGTTGCTTGTTTGTTGGCTTTTTTATGATCTGTTTTGTTTCTTTGTTGGTGGTGGTGAGAATATACACAGCAAAACATACACCAGTTCAACCACGTCTTCACCTGCAATTTAGTGGCATTTGACATTCTCCAAGTCGTACCACCCTCCTTTTTCTGAGTTGTTCCTCCCCCATTAACATAAACTCCCACCCAAACCCACTGCCATCAAGTCGATTCTGACTCATAGTGACCCTATGGGACAGACTAGAACTGCTCCATAGGGCTTCCAAGGCTGTCAGTCTTTAAGAATGCAGACTGCCACATCTTTCTCCGGTGGAGGGTCTGCTGGGTTCGAACCGCCGACCTTTTGGTTAGCAGCTGAGCTCTTAACCACTGCGCCACCAGGGCTCCTTAACTAACATAAGTTCACTGCCCCCTAAGTTTTCTATCTAATCTTTCAAGTTGCTGTTAGATAGATCTTAAAAGAGCACAGTGCTCAAGGCAGGCATTCTGTACTCGTTAAGCTAAACTATTGTTTGGTGGTTTGTCTTTTAAGTAGATTCAGAAGCTCCCTTTTGCTCATTCACTTGAATCAGTTACATAGAACAGACCAGAAATAAATGGCTGCCTAATTTTACTTCTTTTTAAAAAAAGCAGATTTGTAGATGTATAACTTACACACCATAAAATTCACCTATTTCAATTCAGTGTCTTTAGTAAACTCACAGAATTTGCAACCATCACCACAATCCAGTTTTAGAACATTTCCATCATACCAAAAAGACCCCTCATACCCGTTTGTAGTCAATCTCTGATCGTGCTTCCCGTCTCCAGGCCATCACCGGTCCATTTCTTTCTCTTTAAATTTGCCTTTTCTGGATATTTCACGTCAATGGGTAAATAATATTCCACTGCGTAGGTCCCTGTGAGTCGGAATCATCTCGACAGCAGTGGGTTTTTGTTTTCGTACAGATATATATCTCGTTTCATTTATTCATTCCTCAGTCAGTGGATAGTTGCATTGTTTCTACTTTTGTGCTAATTTGAACAACAGAGATACGAACGCTAGTGTACAAGTCTTTGTGTGAGACTCTCAGCCCTGGGCTTCAGCTCCACCTTCCAGGCCCATTGGGATGGCAACTCTGTTCCCTCAGTTTTGGGCAGCGCCGTTCTCCTAGTCCATCTGAGTGGGGACCCCACCCCCTTGGCCCTGGAAAGCCCCATTCTTCTGCCCCTTGGGCATAGCATCCCGGACCCCTCAGCTATGGGCAGCATCCCCATTCCCCTGGGACACCTTAATGGCAACCCCACACCCTGGAACCAAGTTGGCAAAGAACTTACTCTTTAAAACCCAGGAGTCTGTGGCCCTACCCTTTGAGATCCAAGAGACCGTGGCTCCACCGTTTGAAACCAAGAAGGCCCTGCTTCTTGTACTCCTTCCAATAGTTCTGCTGTTCTCAGAGTTGCTTTGGGGATGGTTCTTTTCTTGGAGGACAACAGATGTAGCTCCTTTGGCCTGTTTCCTGCCTGTAGAATTCCAAGAGGCAGACAGCGTCCTCTCCTTTTCTTCTTTCTCAGCCCCCTTTAGTCTAAGCTGATGGGTTTTCTGCTGTGGTAATTGGTTAGATCCATCAGTCACAGGCTTAATCTCTTTAACAAAAGATTGTGTAGCCAAGTCATTGGTGAAAATTCTAGGACACGTGTCCTTAGTTTATACAACAGAATTTTCCAAATCTTTGTTTTGCTTTCATTTTGCTCAGTTCATTTTTAAGTCCATCTCTTGCCTCTTGCGTTTTACTTTAAGCGGCAAGGAGAAACCATTTGGTCCCTTTAAACTATTGCTTAGAAATCTCATCAGCCAGATATCCAGGTTCATCACTTACAAGTTCTACTTTCCACCAAGCATTTGACAATAATTCAGACAAGTTCTTTGTCACTACATAAAAAGCATCGCCCTTCCTCCACTGTCCAATCACATGTTCATCGTTACCTTTTAAAGCCTCACCAGGAGCATATTTAACATCTACATTTCTAGCAACATTCTGTTGCTGGTGCCATATGCATTCTCTAAGACAATGGAGACTTTCTCTACAGCTCTCCTCACTTTCTTCTGAGCTGTCATCAGAATTGCCTTTGAAGGCCATGATTCTACCAACAATCTCTTCAAGGCAAACTCTTCCAGCCTCTACCCATTACCCAATTCCAAAATTGCTTCCGCATTTTAACTATCTGTTAGACCAGCACCCCACTCCGAGTACCAAATTCTGTCCTAGTTATCTAGTACTGCTATAACAGAAGTACTACAATGGATGACTTTATCAAACAAATTTATTTTCTCACAGTTTAGGAGGCTAGAAGTTTGAATTCAGGGCCCTGGCTCTAAGGGACGGCTTTTTCTCTCTGTCGGCTCTATAGGAACATCCTTGTCTCTTCTGGGCTTCTGCTCCTGGGCAATCTTCATGTGGCTTGGCATTTCTCTTCGCCCATCTCTGCCTACTCCCTTGCTTGTTTAATCTCTTTTATATCTCAAAAGAGATTGACTCAAGACACACCCTGCACTCCTGTCTCATTAATTTAACAAAAACTACCCATTCCCAAATGAGATTATAACCACAGACATAGAGGTTAGGATTTACATCACATATTTTTGGGGGACACAATTCAATCCGTAACACCATGCCAGTGCTTCCCCACCCCCTCTTTTCATTCATATGTTCAAAGAGCTGCATTTAGATCATTGTGTTGTCAACATTGTGCTCTCTGAAGCTTGACTATAAATGTTTAAAAAAAATTTTTAAGTGTTTGCACTTTTTGCTGGGTAAATATTGTTCAATACTGGGCCAAGTCATGATTGAGGAGTACATGTTCCTCTTTCAAGCCCTGTGTGATACATTGACCAATGGAAGAATGTTAACTAGCATTAAGCAAAAGACTTTCATTACCTTTACTCCCTCAGTTAGTGGAAATTACGCCACAACTTAGTTTGTTTTACGTTTGAGTCATATTTTTTATGTAGATTATGTATGTATGTATTTCCAGGATTTCTAAGTCCTCATTTTTTCCTGTCACTCTTCCTGCTGTTATGCCCTCTGCATAGCTTTCCTCCTGACATTTCCCTTTCCTGCTCTTGTGGCATGAATCCTGCTGTTTCCTGGGTTCTATACATCTCTCTTTCTTGGTTTACACCCTCATTTCCATGGAGTACCTCTTCAAGTAACTTCCTAAGATACAATACATGGGAGAGGAAAATTCCTGCACCCTTATAGACATGACTAGAAGTCCTTATTTTGTCCTTAACATTAAATTGATTGTTTACCTATCAATTTGGGTTTAGAATTCTAGATTACAAATTTTCTGTCAGAGCTTTGATAGGAGTGCCCTATTGCCTTTTAGCATCCACTGTTGCTCCAGCCAGAAGATATGAGGAACATGGATAATCCATTTATTAGCCAATCTCAGCCCATGGGTTTTTTCCCTCTCTGTAAGAGAGTGGTTATAAGGATTTTTCTTTGCCCTGAAGAGGTGAAGTGAGATATACTATTTCTGCAAAGCGCTGTGCTTTCTCAAAGTCACTGATTGATTATTGGCTTTTCTGTTGAAGGACCCACTCAATGTCTCATGATTCTAGGCAAGCAGCAACACTGGCCATGGCTCCAAAGATGCCACAGTCTTTCCTCTCCAGCTTAGAGGCTTTGTAGAGTTTCGGGAAGTGGTCGTAGATGGATACAATTTTCCTTTATTTCCCTTTTCTTTAATTAGTCATCCAAATCTCCTTTCACCTTGAGCTAGGTATAAAAATCACACAGGCAGAAATTGCTCTTACTGTAGGAGTAACTTAATTAACACAGAACAGCAAGTAATCCAGACTGAGCATACAGTCTATGTGTGTTCTGAATTATTAAGGGCGTGATTCTCAGTAGAGAATCCCAAGTTACCCAGTACCTGTGGCTTTCCCTGTCTACATTGACTCTTTCTCATCAATCATTACCATTTTAATTTTTTTAGCAACAGAAACCACAAGGAAATCCAACAAAGAAAAGCAAATCTAGAAGACTGGATCCTCTCAAAGGCCAGAAAGTTATTGCAAGATGTGAAGAAAATGGCTTTTATTTTCCAGGTAGGTGTTTGTATTTTGTAACATTCCTTTGTTAAATAACTGGATATTGGGGACCAGAGGTTCTCAGACTGTACCTGCCCTAGAACACTGACATTCCATGAGCCAGATTAAAGTATTCTACTTCTCAAGTAAAAAATGATGATGAGATTTCTCCCTATATTCGTGGCAAAAAAAAAAAAAAAGCCAGAAAATGTTATTCATTTTCATCTCTCATTTGTTTAGTAAACAAAATTGTTACTACATACTTACTAGGTTCCGTGTATGGAGTATTCCCAAAGTGTTAGTCTGCATGGAGTTTACATCCTAGTGAGTGAGGGAAACGGACAAGCAATCAAACAAGTAAAATGTGTGGTAAGTCAGATACCATGCTATAGAAATAAATCAAGCCACAAAGGGGTCAGGAGTGTCAGGATGAAGCTGTGGTTCCAAATATGAGGGTCATGGAAGAGTTCCTGGGACGGTGATGTGTGAGAAAAGACTTAAAGAAGGAAAGGCAAGCCATGAGATTTTCTGGGGGAAGGGAATTGTAAGCAGAGGGAGCAGTAGTACCAAGGCCTGAGGCTGGAGTATATATGGCATGTTGGAGGAGCAGCAAAGAGGCCAGTGTGGCTGGGCCTGAGGTTTGCCCAAGACTTCCTTGGGGGCTCAATTACCAAAGGAATCAGCCAGATGAAGTTCAGTGGGAGGTAGAGGCAGAAGGGGAGCCTTGTGGATGGTGAGGACAATGTGCGTGAGTACGTCTCGTGGTGAAGAAAAGCATCACATGTCTGGAGAAATAGAATAGAGTATGACAGGCGCCTAGGATACAAAAGAGGGTAGAAAATAGTAAAGCTTTTGGAGAGGTAAGTATAGGACCATCTCATAAAGGATTTCACAAGCCATGCTAAAGAGTTTGGACTCTACTCTGAGGGCACTGGGGAGCCATATATGGTTCAAAGCAGGGAGAAACACAATCATACCTGCAGTTTTCAAAGATTCCTCTCGTTGTTGTGCAAAATACAGAGTGGAGCTGGTGGTGATGCAGGACTGAAGGCTGTCATTGTCAGTGGGAAATGATAATGGCAGTGAGAATGGAGAAACATGGATGCATTCAAGAGATACGTAAGAGACGGCCTCAACGGGACCTAGTGATAGACTGGAGGAGGACTGTGAAGGGAGAGAGGAGGGCCAGGCTGAGACGACACTCACTTGGGTCTCTGGCCGTGAAGTAGACAGTGGTACTTACAGGAGATGGTGGTGTAGGCAGGGCAGATGATGAAGTACATCGGGGACGTGATGGATTGTAGGTGTATATGAGATACTCAACTGAAGATGTCAGAGGAGCTCTCTGGAGATAGAGATTTTCGAGATGTCAACACAAAGGTGGTCATTGAAATTATAGGAAGGGTCTGTAGAGACGAGAGGGCCTGGGAAAGAACCATGAGGAAGGGCTGTCTGCCAAAAAGATTATATTGCAGAAACACAGCTGGTCTTGGGCAGGTATTATCTATCAACCACCAGTTAAAGAATAATTCTGTGTTAATTAAATTTCACTAAATCTTCTTTATTATAAAGAAGATGGGGGAGAAAAAAAACACTTCAGCAAGACTTTTGGTTCCCAGCAGGCGTATATGTAGAAGTGACAACCGGAACGTTTTATTTGAAATTTGGTGCGCGTGCTTTGGAATTAACTGAATGAGAGTAGATATGGACGCATTTGAAACGAGCTCATACGCTGAGGAGGGAAGCTCTTCTTTACCAGGAGGGGCTGGGAATCTTTCGTTTCTCTGGGGTATGATTACAGAAGGCTGTCTCTGCTTGAGAAACTTTTGATTTACTGACCTTGAGCTGTGGAGACTGATCCAAGACGCATTTGACCGTCAAATTATAACGCGGAAAAGGACTGGATTCCACACTGCCGGGTTAGGCTTCAGATCAGTTTACCAGCCAGGGTTGCAGAGAAAAGGAGATTGGCTCAGGCTTTTTACCAGTACCATCCGTGTATGATGAGAAAAAGTGAAAGATCTGCTACTCACTTGGGGGAGCAGAGGGCGTAGGTAGTGAAGGGGAAAGGCAAAAACTGAAAGCTGATTTTGAATCAGGACATAAGAAGCAGCAGCAATTGCTTAACTGGATGGAGAAGGAGCGCTTGCAGAGGCTGAGCCATAGCTGGACAGGCCCGGGCTGGGTCCTCCCGCCCGCTGGTGGACCACCAGCAGGGGAACGCATTGAAGCTGCTTTTCAAGTGCGGCTGTAAGAAACTGCACTGATTTCCGGAGGCAAACCAAGTCCCACATCTACAGAGACTATGCAAAACAAGGAAACAGAACTGAGAGAACTAAAAAGAGATTGTAGTAACGGCCAAAAGGTCTAGGGCTGATGATCCAGAGGGGGCAGTGGTGGCTCAGCCGTAGAACTCTCGCCTTCCACGCAGGAGACCCGGGTTCAGTTCCTGGCCAGTGCACATCAAGTGCAGCCACCGCTCATCTGTCCGTGGAGGCTTGTGTGTTGCTATGATGCTGAGCAGGTTTCAGTGGAGCTTCCAGACTGAGACAGACTAGGAAGAAAGGCCTGGTGATCTACTTTCAAAAAATCAGCCGTTGAAAACCCTATGGATCACGATGGTCTGATCTCGTTGGGCCTGAGGTCACCGTGAGTCACGAGCCAACTTGACGGCAGCAAACAGCAACAATGATCTAGCGCAAGGGTTGGCAAACTGAAAAAGGTAGCCACCGGGCACCCTTTTAACTCAGTACTGAAGTCGCTCCGGAGGTTCACCCTTTAGCCAAAGATTAGACGGGTCTACAAAATAAACAATAACACAGTAGTTCAACCATGTATACGAGACTAAATGGGCACAAGGATGAGGGGCAAGGACGAGAAGGCAGGAGGGGACAGGAAAGCTGGACGAATGGAAATGGGGAACCCAAGGTCGAGAATGGGAAAGTGTTGACATGTCGTGGGGTTGGCAACCAGTCACCAGCGCTCAAACTAAGCAAACAACTGAGAAACTGTATAGCAGGTTTAAGGCTGGATTCTAAGCCCCAGAGGCTAAGAATCTGAGAAAGCTCAGACTGGCTTATGAGGCCATCTTGGCAACACCAACCCTTCCCTCTGAACTGTGGGAGGGGGTGTAGGGCATGAGAGCTTGTGGGATGTGATGCTTCTCCTCATTCTCCGCTAGGAGTACGCACCCTTGACCCGTTACCTGTTGCCGTTGAGTTGATTCTGACTCATAGCAACCCTATAAGACAGGGTAGAACTGCCCCGTAGGTTTTCTGAGGCTGTAATCTTTGCGGAAGCAGACTGCCACGTCTTTCTTCTGTGGAGTGGCTGGTGGGTTCGAACCGCTGACCTTTTTGTTAGCAGCTGAGCACTTTAACCACTGCACCACCAGGGCCCCTTCCACTAGGAGTAGCGGCGCTTGTTTTCATAATAGAAATGCTTTCTAAAAAGCATTGTTTCTTTTCCCAATTAAAAGGTTAAAGTCAGTTTATGGTAGAAAATGTGTGACTAATGTGTAAAGAATATTTTAAAAACCAAGTAGAACATTTTAGTCCAATAAGAAAACGCAAACCCAGTGGAAGAGCTGGTTTGCACATGTGTGTGTTTAAAAAAAAGAAAAGTTTTCATCTCTTCGGCCGTTTAAAACGAGATGGGGACTCAAGATGAAAATCCACAGCTGTCTCTTTGACACATGAAAGGACGTGGACGTTTGCCAAGACTGGGGACGGGAACGCCAGACGCACATCCTTCAGGGGCCCAGTGGGGTCATGTGCCTACATTTCTGTCTCTGGGTGACATTCCACAAGCAGCTGTCACTGTCATGGGAAGGGGCCAGGTCAACATTTCCTCTTAATATTTGGGATCCGTTTTTAATAGTAAAATAAATTTCAACTAAGATAAATGAGCAAAAAAATGTCAATTTTAGCACAGGTCATATTATATATATATATAGATATATATATAACCAGTATAATTATCTCTGTGAGTATAGCTAAAACACACGCAAAGAAACTTCTTGCTTATTTTATTTCTTTTTTCTTTTTGGTTGTATATCTTCAGGCAGCTGTTTGGTACGGTCAACCTAGTTATCTTTTAATTTATCTAATGTTAGATGAAAGTTCACGTTTTCTTTTTGCTTTCACAGTTTAGCGCCTCTTTCCTATATTCAAGCATGATAGAAGTAAATATGGCTGAAGTACATAAATAAGGAAATCGGAGGAGTGAATGGTGGGAGGTGTGCAGTGAGCGTCCTCCCTCCAGGACCGACGTTCCCGTTAGGATGGGTGCTGGTGAACAAGCTTACGTGCATTCTCTTGGCTCCCGGCCCAGTGGGTGCTCCTGAACAGAGCACTGTGCTCACAGCACTTCAGTTGTTCAGCCCCCGTGCAGCAGAGCTCATCATGGAGAAATCAGTCGGGACGCTGATTTAAACTGGGAAGTGTTCTGATCTAGCACGGCCAACAGGGCCGGGCGAACCTAAGGGGACAGGCATTCGTTGTCTCTATAGTTTATGTTTTCTTTGATTCCTTCCAGGGGTTGTGAAGAAGTGTGTGAGTCCCACCCATGCGTTGGTGGGCTTCAGGTATGGAGACACCAAGGTTGTGCCCACCTCCTACATCACACCTGTGGGGGGCGCCATGCCCTGCCCGATGCTCCAGGTACCGGTACCCGTGATCTGTCCCGTGGCCCCTCTTCACCATTCACAGTGTTTTGAGAAAGAGTGGACGGCAAGGCCAATGTTTGGGGCTTTGCTGAGCACCCGGTTGGGCGCCTGCGGGGAGCTGGTGTTTGGGCAGGAAGAGCGGTCACAGGCCCCCGTTCCCGTGACTCATTCATTACCTGGCATTTTGTTTGCTCATGACCCTGATCGGCTAACTCCCTGTTAGGTAGCTCACAGCTGAGGGGACTTGCTTGCATTGCCCCTTGTGGCCCTTGTCCCTTTACAGAACACTAGTGGATGGTTGAGGAAGGGAGTTGACGTGAGCTACTAGTGCTCACGAAACTTTACTTTCATAGTTTTAATAGCAGAGATTACATTGAAACTAATTTAACAAGTTATTGTCGGGTGCCGTCAAGTCAATTTTGACTCATAGTCACCACATGTGACAGAGTAGAACTACCCCATAGGGTTTCCTAGGCTGCAGTCTTTACAGGAGCAGATTGCCAGGTCTTTTCTCCTTTGGAGCCACTGGGTGGGTTTGCCAGCGTTTCGGCTAACAGCTGAGCGCTTAACCATTGTGAAACCAGGGCTCCTTAGTGAGGGCAGAGGTGGCGCTTTTCTCGACTCTGTAGTCGATTGATTCCAGACCGTGATGCACAGTTAGTCCACAGGTGAGCCAGGCTGATGTGTGCTCATCTACTCACAAAGGCATAAAAGCTGCATGTGTCTGCCCGTCCACCTCCTGCTGTCCTAATCCCCACACCAAGGCCAAGGAGTAGCCTCTAGGACTGTGGGGGGATGTCTCCCAGAGCTTGGCTGCGCTTATTTCTTGGAGACTGTGAGCCGGGGGAAGCGCCCCAAGGAGGAAGCAGAGGATGTAGCGTGGTGGTCTGTTTCTGCTTCCCTCCTCCAGACCCCTCACACACATTGGCGTGTTCCCTGACAGTTGATCTCCTCCATCCAACAAATGCCCAGGAGCCTCTGCCATGCCCCTTTGCAAGCTTTCCCTTCTGCTGTGGACTTCCTCTGGAATTTACCTGTTGATGGCTTTCCCCAGAGTTCTAGGTGGGGGCTTTGGAGAAACACTGAACAAACCTGCTCCTTTGCTCTGTCTGCATCACGGCCCTTCAGACACACGTGGACATTGGTTGGTCATGTCTCTCCTTAGCCTTTACGTTAAACGCTCCACATTCCTTCGTCCAGTGTTTGTAGGCGATGGTTTCCAGACCCCGCACCATCTTGCTGGTTGTCCTTTGGACCTTCTGTCACTTGTCAAAGACCTGCTAAAATACAGCTTCTCCCAGACTGATCAGAAAATTCCCAGTGAGTCCAGAGAATATTGAAACCATTTTCTCTTTCCTAACTGTGCTCAATTAAAAAACGAAAACGAAAAACCAAACCAGTGGCTATTGAGTCGATTCTGACTCATAGCGAGCCGACAGGACAGAGGAGACCTGCCCCATCGGGCTTCCAAGGGGCAGCTGGTGGGCTCGAACTACCCACCTTTTGGTGAGCAGCTGAGCTCTTCACCACTGTGTTACCAGGGCTCCAGCGGACTGAGACAAAATACGTGTATGGATTTCAGACTCAGTACTTGACCATCATCTTAGAGTGTTTTGAGCTAATATTCATATTATCTATGAGATCTCTAAGCATAATATTTGCTATGAAATATGTTCTTCTCTACAGGTGGGAGATTATGTGTTTGCCAAAATCGTGATACCCAAAGGATTTGACTTCTACGTCCCTGCCATTGTCGTAGCCCTTCCGAATCAGGATGTGCCGGAAGATAAATTCTACACCGTTTTAAAGTGTAACAACCGGAGAGTAAGTAGACGTTCGTTAGGAGAGGACTTTCTGGCTAGGCAGAAAGTGGCTTTTTCATTGTTGCCGTTCTGCTGTGCGTACCCAGCTCTTGCCTGACACCACCAGATGTCTTGAAAGAATTACTTCCCTGGCTGTGTCTACTTCTTCCCTGCTCATCCACTCCCTGTAGGCTGGATTCTGCCCTCTCTGCAACACAAAATCTGCCCTTACTAAGACCTTCATGGCGCCTGACTCCGGCCTCTACGGTCTTTTTGGCTCTCCTTCTGTCTGACTGCGCTGCACAATTTGGCGTTGGGGGGCTCGCTGCTGGCGTCATCGTCATCCTCCTGGGTCCTTGCAGTGCTGCTCTCTCTCGCTTCCCCTTCTACTCCTCGGACTGCTCCTGCCTTAGTTAGGCTTCTCTTCCAGCCCTGCAGATGTGGTGTCTCCCCATCTTCTCCAGCCCTCTATTCTCTGCCTCCTCCTGGTGGGTCTCCATCTTGGCATACCCCCTCTGTGCCGGTGGTAACCACTCCCCCTCTGCCTGCCCCGAGCACCAGCTCTGCCTTTCCAACTGGGTCCTAGTGGACATCTCCCTCTGGGTGAGCCACAGGATCTAAAACTCAACACGTCCAAGCCAGTTACATCAGCTCTCCCCCTAACTGCACTCTTCCTGGGATCCCTGTATTGAGGAATGCCACTACCTGGTTCCCCATCTCATACCTGACCAGGAACGTCCCCCAGGGGAGGCAGGAGTGTGCCCTGGTGGGGGAGGCGCAAAGTGGAGCAGACTGGAAAGAACAGAGACTCTACAGGAACAGTGAAGGAGATGCGTCTGGATTTACTGCACACTCGCTCTGCCCTTTCTTCACTGTCTGGCCATGGGCAGGTTGCTGCTCATCTCTGAACCTCAGTTTCATCGCGTATGAAATAAGTAGAAGAATATATGTTTGTATGTATATATATGTATATATATAAAGTATATGTATATATGTGTGTGTATACATAGAAACAAAAAAAAACCCAAACCCACTGCTGTCGAGTCAATTCTGACTCATAGTGACCCTACAGGACAGAGTAGAAGTGCCCCATAGGGTTTCCAAGATGTGGCTCGTGGATTCGAACTGCTGACCTTTTGGTTAGCAGCTGAGCTCTTAACTACTGCGCCACCAGGGTTCCATATACACATATACATACATACATACATACATACATGTATACATATGTACATACACACACGCACACATACATATACATATATACGTAGCATGGAAACCCTAGTGGCATAGTGGTTAAGAGTTTGGCTGCTAACCAAAAGGTCAGAAGTTCAAATCCACCAGCTGCTCCCTGGAAACCGTATGGGGCAGTTCTACTCTGTCTTACAGGGTCGCTATGAGTCGGAATCAATTCGACAGCAACAGGTTTGGTTTTTCTTTTTATACACAGCGTGGAAATTGTGAGGCTTAAAATATATATGTAAGAAATCTAGTTCTGTGTCTGACACAGAGGATCAGGTCACGGTAGTGACGAGACCGGCTATGATAGTTATTGGCATCGGTCTGAGTCTGCTTCTGCGCTGCCCGCGGCCAGTGAGTCGGAGGACTTGGCTGACTTTGCCACCTCCCGGTTCATTAGCCCCTGCAGCCGACAGTCAGCAGGCCCCAGATGTTCTCTTGGCTCGTTCGTCTCTTCTGTTGATTTGTGGGAGTTCTCTGTGTCTTCTCGGTGTCGTTCTTGGGCCTGTCTGCTACCCATATCCGTGCCCTCGTCTGTTGCCCGTCACTCAATCTTGTTTATGGGGCCTTTGCTGATAGAGAAGCTTTAAATTTTAATGCATTCAAGGTCACCCATCTTCCTTTGTGAATTGCCCTTTCTGTCTCTTGTTTGAGAAATGCTTCCTTACGCTGAGGTCGAAAATGTATTTTCCTATGTATTTTTTCTAAACATTTTAGGAAAAAAATTGTTACCGATATATAAATCCAGTCACTCCATCTGCCTATTTATTTCCCCCTACCACACACTTGTCACCATCCTCAAGAAAAAGTCCTGACTCCATCAAGTGGCAGACAAATCCTTACCCAGCATGGCCCCCGCCTGCCACTTGACCTCACCTTCAGCCATCTGCCAAGCTCGCTGCTTCTCAGACACAAGGGTTTCCCCAAGCCCCTGCTATTTTCCCTCTTCCTGGACTGCCCTACCCGTCTCCTTTCCACAGACAGCTCCTGTCACCCCAAAGCCCGCCTAATTGACTTCCCGCCGAGGCCCTCCTGCACACTGCCCTCTCCTCCCTGACCTTGGCTTCCTCGCCAGACTCTCCGCTCCTCTAAAGCAGGAACTGTGTCTTTCTGGAGTAGTGGCGCAGTGGTTAAGAGCTCGGGCTGCTAACTATAAAATCCACCAGCCACTCTGTGGAAACCGTATGGAGCAGGTCTACTCTGTCCTATAGGGTTGCTGTGAGTCAGAACTGGCTGACAGCACACGACAACAACAAGTCTTATCCATCTGTGTGCCTCCAGCACAGCCCCTGGTGAAGAGAAGGTTCTCACAATTGTTTTTTAAATTACTTGAATGAGTGACTTTTTTTATGGAAGTAGCATTGTCTTGATGGGCCACTTAATATACCTGGAAAATAGACTGTCAAGCAAAAAACAGCATAGTATGCAGAATAGAAATATCCAGTAAATTCTTGAGTCTGACGTGAGGCATTTTCTTCCGGGAGAGGGTCGTGGTAAATGAATTGCAGGGCTCAGGATGAAGGGTGAAGCCCAGCAGAGCCAGTGGCCGCAGGAACACTGTGTGTAATATGGACAGAACAAGAGGGGGAAGGGGTGTCTACTCATCAATCCAGAAAAAAGAGAAAACGCTCGGGACAGTGGAATTTCCTGGAGCTGTATGAATGACAGAAAGAAAGGAAGCTGCCGACACACAGCACTGCTGTGGGCTGTCTGCTGGGCAGCACGGGGAGGGCAAACCCAGGAACACTGGGGTGTTGACCTTGGGCATGCCCCAGGGTGGGGAGAGATGAAGCACTGACCCAGGGCCCCAGCAAGTCCCAGGAAGAGCCCTAGAGCCCAGGGAGAACCTTGGAATTTACCCAGGAGGCAGTGGGGCCCCTGGAGACTAGAGTGGCATGGTAAGACCATTCTGACGGTGTCGCTGAGAGAGTCCGAGGGGCTGAAGGGGGCGTTCAGCACAGGGGTGGTGGTTATAGTTATCCGGGAAGGAGATGACTCAGGCTGAAATAAAGATAGAAAAAAACAAAACCCATTCCCATAGAGTCGATTCTGACTCAGAGCGACCCGATCTATAGGACAGAGTAGAGCTGCCCCATAGGGTTTCCAAGGAGCGGCTGGTGGATTTGAACTGCCGACCTTTTGGTTAGCAGCCAAGCTCCTAACCACTGCACCACCAGGGCTCCAAAGACAGAAAGGAAGGGATGATACGAAGGGGTGTGTGTGTGTGTGTGTGTGTGTGTGTGTGTGTTGTGTGTGTGTGTGTGTGTGTGTGAGAGAGAGAGAGAGAGAGAGTCTGCTTATGTGGGTGGACTTGGCAATTGATCCCAAAGACAGAGAAAGGACCAAAAAAACCCTTAAAGATGACTTTCATTCAGCAAGTAATTATCAACCATTGCTCTCTTCAGTGTTATCCTGATAAGAAAATGGCTTGTAGCTATTATAACGGGTCAAACTAGGATAAACTTATATTTGAATTGTGGACATTTCTGATTCACATTGAGTGAACTCTCTTGATATTATTACAGGAATTTTGCCCTCGGAGCGCACTTATTAAGATCAGCCAAAACAAGTACGCTATCTCTTGCTCTCAAATCAAGTCGCCCCCAATTCAAGAGGACCCAAAAGTGTAAGTCTACCCAGCTCTTTACGTCTGGATTTTTATGTATGACTTTGCACGTTTAGTGTGTGTCTGCGTTGTGGTCCACGACCTCTAACTACTCGGAGAGAGAAGCACAGATAGAAGACTTCCTACTTATAATGTAATCCTGCGATTATTCTTCCTTCCACATCACATCTTTTACCTGACTTTGATTTGTTCATCTAGTTCCAATCTCATATCCGATATTATTTTACTGGCCCTTCAGAAGGCATTCGGTCCTGTCATGAATCTGAAGGAAGTGTTCTCCTTTCGTTTGTAAGGATTCAGGGCCTTCTAATTAAGGTTATATTGAGCTGCAGCTGGGACAAATCGGCCTTCTGCCTCCTCCCATCGTTGGGGAGTGGGAGTGAGGCGCTGGCCCTGGCTTGTCTGTGACCAGGTGAGTATGTGTGTCGAGTGAGGGAACTTCAAGGACTGCAGTGGGGTGAACAGATTCTCATCTGAGGCACTAAGAGTCACTGAGAACTGGAGAGGGGGGCCAGGGCAAAGCCAGTCAGAAAAAGTGGAGACTTAAGAGCAGGCAAAAACCCACACCCATGAGGCCAAGGATGGGCATGGAGGTTGGCATCATAGAGCCAGGACCTTGGAGTCAAGATAGTTCGCAGGGATCCAGGAGACATCCTCCAGTCTCGCTTAGAGCCCGCGGGTTGTCTTTGGGAGTCCACCTTCGCTCTCCAGGTGGCCTTACAAACCAACAGACACTTTCTCCCTGCATTTCTTCTCCGCCATCACTAAACCACAAACCAAACCCACTGCCGTCGAGTCCATGCCAACTCACAGCAACCCTCTAGGACAGAGTAGAACTGCCCCATAGGGTTTTCAAGGCTGTAATCTTTACAGGAGCAGACTGCCATATCTTTCTCCCATGGAGCGGCTGGTAGGTTTGAACCACTGACCTTTTGGTTAGCAGCTGAGTGCTTTAACCACTGCACCACCAAGGCTCCTATATACACTAAGGACCCCATATCTCCATCACTAACATCCCAGTCTGTGCTCCTGTGCTTTTGGATTATAGTCTCTGAGACTGGAACTTGGGATGGAGTTTTTTTAAGCCCCCCACCAGGTGGTCTTAATGTGCACCCGAGTTGATAACTACAGCAGAAAAGGTGTCAGAAACGAAGACCTGGGTCCATATCCCAGCCCCACGCACCCTGAGTGCTGTACCCCTGTCCTCTATGAGCTTGTCCTTTCATCGGTAAGGTTAGGGTGTGTGAACGCTGGGGATTATCACTGCTGTGTCTGGCATGGAGCAGGTACTCAGCATGTGGCAGCAATCCTATTATTTCCACCCAGCCACTGGATATTTCTACCTGAGGGTACAGAGAGACTCTCCAATTCAGCACATCTGTAACTGAAATCCCAGTTCCCCAGAGAAACTCCATCTCAGTTCACAGAGTTATCCAAGCAGAAATCTCGTAGACAAGTTTGGCTTCTTCTTGTCCTTCACCCACCACACCCTATCGGTCTCGACATTATATTGATCCTGATTCCCAAAATACTTCTCACTCCCGCAGTACTGCACTGCCTTGGGTCAGCGCTCCCATTTCCCTGAGGCCCCTGCCTCCAGCCTCCTCTGCCACAGGCCTGGCTGTCTGCCATGAGGGCTGAGCACTGTAATCTTCCTCGTATGCAACTCTGCTCTTGCTCCTCTCCACTTAGAACTCCCTCAGAGTCCCCCTTCTCCCTCCCCACACCCCCATGCCCCTACTTATTCTAGCTTTGCCTCTTGTTGGTTTGCCCCTCCAGCCTCACTTCTCCCTAGCCACCTTTCGTCAATCCTCCAACCATTCTAAACTAACTACTCGTCGTTTGGGGTTGGTTGGTTTGTTTTGCCCACACCGTGCTTTTTAAAGTCCCTGTGCCTTTCTTTGCATACACTACCTATTTCCCCCTGGAATGCTCTTCCTTGGCCTTGGTCACCTGGGGAACTCCAGGGTTCAACTCAAGCATCACCACCTCTATGCCATCTTCTGGGATCCCAGTCCTGCTATGTAGTCAGGTGATCCTACTGCATCCTGTAGGGGGTTTTATTATAGGGATTGCCCTTGTGTTGGCCCATGTCCTTTCATGGCTATTGCTCCTGTTAGGCATGGGTCCTTGAAGATAGGGGCTGGGTTTTATCCACCTCCGAATCCTAGCTGCCAGAGTCTAGCTCACAGAATGTGCCCAATGACATCTGAAGAATGAGATCATTAACAAACAAGCAAACAATGCTAATGATGCCCGGCAGTGCTCCTTCAGGTGTGCACAATTCCATAGAGAGTCTTTCATTGAGGAGAATTATTGGAAATTGTCTTAGTCATCTAGTGCTGCTATAACAGAAGTACCACAAGTGGATCCTCTGACAAACAGAAATTTATACTCTCACAGTCTAGGAGGCTAGAAGTCAGAATTCAGGGCACCAGCTCCAGAGGAAGCCTTTCTCTCCCTGTCAGCTCTGGAGGAAGGTCCTTGTTGTCAGTCTCCCCCTGGGTCTAGGAGTTTCTCAGCACAGGGACCCTGGGTCAAAAGGACCCACTGTGCTCCTGGCTCTTCTTTCTTGGTGGTAGGAGGTCCCTCTCCTCTGTGCTCACTTGTCTCTCTTGAATCTCAAAAGAGATCAACTCAAGATACAACCTAATCCTGTAGATTGTGTCCTGCCTCATTAACATCGTAGAGGTTAGGATTTATAACACATAGGATAATCACAGCAGATCACAAAATAGAAGACAACCACATAATACTGGGAATCATGGCCTAGAAAAGTTGACATAACGTTTTGGGAGGATGCAATTCAATCCATAACAAAAATATACAATACAGTCTTACATTCTTTTTCTAGATGAGTATAACATTTCATTTAAAACGATAAATCTTAAAATAAAATGATAAGTCTTTTTGTTAATCTCGAAATTATACTCAAACAGTAGGATACCCAGATTACAATACGTCATGAAGGAATCTGGGAGGTGTGTCTAGATACTGTCTATTTTCACTAAACTTAAGGTTAGCAATCACTATTTTGGAATTAAAATTCAATTCTTTCTATTTTGATAAAAGCCTTTAATTTTTGTTCCATCTTACTACTACCCCAGGCCATATGTAAAGCTCTTAGCTGATTATCTACTTTAACTTCTAGGACTTTACACAGTACACGTTTTCGCTGGTGCTCTAGCATCCCCACTGTAATTTCCACGTATTTTGCTCTAGCTAGCCCTCCGATAGCAAGAGTCTGCTTTTAATTCTCCTAAGCAGAGGTCACATTCAACCTAAGTTGGTAGTGTATCCTGCCTCTGCTTCTGTAAGCAGGGCTAGCAGAATTGAGCACACAAAATAAAGGCGTAGGGGTTTCCTCCTGGTAAGTCCTTTCTCATCAGGATCTCTTATCACTTACTTTACCAATGGGTCCTCCCCCTCAGATTGTTCTGTGAGTGTTCACACCAAATGAGACTATTTAAAAAACAGAATCTTTATGGGCTGTTAAAGAAATGACTGTAGGTCGCATCTACGACAGGACGTAATTTGACTAAGTTTAACTTTCAAATATTTAGTCCCCTAGAACCACCCATGGCCCCCAACATCCGGGAGAACTCAGATGCCAGACATCCAACTCTGCATCCTCAGTCCCTCCTCTTTTCCTCGCCTCCCAGGGCCCTCAGCTGTGGTGACAGGGTATTTTCTTCAGGCCCCTCTTCAGCTTCCTGCCTGAGGGTGCTGCACCGTGAGAGGTGGGGATGGGTTCTTTCTGTTGAGCAGTTTGGTAATTTTCCATCAGGCCATTTGGACTTAGTTCTAAATCTGTGTCCCAATGGAAATAACGGTTCTTATAATTGTTTCACCCTCCTTCCTTTGCTCCGTGCCGCGCGCCCTCCCATGTCTTCCTGGCAGCAGTAAAATTAAGTCATTGATTGAAACGCCAGAACTCAGAGCTGCTCTGACCTTACATTAGATGAATCACTTCCCATTATCTCTCACACTCACTACCATTTCCCCCTTAGAAGAAGCCCTGCATTTGAAATCATTAAGCTTCTGAATGTCATTAGCTCCCTCGGTCCCTTCTGGTAAGATTTAAAAAAAAAAAAAACCCATTGCCATGGAGTCGATTCAAACTCATAGTGACCCGATACAATAGAGTAGAAGCTGCCCTGCAGGGTCTCCAAGGAGTGGCTGGTGGATTTGAACTGCCAACCTTTTGTTAGCAGCTGAGTTCTTCACCACTGCGCCACCAGGGCTGCGCGGCAAGATTAGGAGCCCCGTTTCCTATGCTGGAGCAAAGCCCTGGAGGACAGGCAGTTCAACCATAAACCCTTCTGTGAGTCCTGGCGCCCTGGTGGTGCAGTGTTTGAGAGCTCAGCTACTAACCAAAAGGTTGGCAGTTCAAATCCACCAGCCACTCCTTGGGAACCCTATGGGACAGTTCTACTCTGTCCTGTAGGGTCGCTATGAGTCAGAATCGACTCGACGGCAGTGGATTTGGGTTTGGTGAGTGTCCTATACTGCCCAGAGGGGCAAAGGCCATTGCCTGTCTTCAGAAGGCATGCTGTGGGGCCAAGTACTTAGGACAAATGAACACAGAGAGCCGTAGAGATACGTTAACCCTGAGGGCTGGTGGGCGCAGCTTGGATGGCAACTGCCTTCGCTCATCAGTTTCTTCGTTTTCTGCCCTTTGAATTGTTAAACTCAGGAGCCTCCTGGCCCTCATCTAACATCTATTTGGTGCCCACCCCAGTAGGTCCTCCTGTTCTTTAAGAGGCCTTGCTGACATGAAGGCACTTGGAGCAGAAGAGCAGCCAGGCCCCGGGTAATCAGCAGGAACATGGGCAAGCTGCCAATGCTCGGTCAAGGCCATGAGGCGGGTCTCACCCACAGAGAGCATGAGTGGTCCTCAGCACCTTCTTCCCAGAGTGGAACCAGCCTTTGCTGAAGGGTCAATGATGGCACGGACCTGGTTCCACCAGGTCGCCACCCACCTCCCACACACACACATCATTGGTCCATTTATCATATTATTCAACCAAAACATAGCCTGATGTAATTAGTAGAGCGCCTAATTTAACTAGGAGAATGAGCAAAAGGAAGCCATTTAGTACAGCCTTCCCAGGCGTGCTGACCAAGGGCATCCGCTGGCTAGAAGTCGTGCACACAGCCACACTCCCCCATTCTGCAGAGTGGAGGTGTGTGCGGGCTGGGTGGATAAGAGCTGTCGCCCCAGATTCACTCCTACCCTGCTTCCCACCCCACCTCTGGCCCACGAGAGGAGTTCCTTGTGAAATATCTCAAACTTGGTCAAGGTCCACCATTCTGGAGAGTGGTCAAGCAGTGTCTGCTTGATTGAGGTCAAGTCTTTTCCTTGATCAAAGTGCCTGTCTGTGTTTTATTCTCGTGATGACAGCTTGTATTGTTTTATTCTTATTCCAAAAGTAATGCATATTTAATATAATTTGGAAATTAAAGACAAGCAAAAATAACATAAAAATCACCCATCATCTCACATTTCAAAAGTAATCACCATTTATATTTTGGTGTCTGTCTTTCCAGAGTGTTTTTTGTGCTTTGCTGATTCTTACTTTCCCTCAAAGCAAAAATCTTTACTGTTTCTCCTTATCATGTGTGACAGGTGTAAAGTATTTTAAGTGTGGAGAAAGTAACAGTTCTATTGGAATCCATTCCCCAGAGGTGGCTATTAACAGTTTGATGCAAAGATTGCAAAGTTATTTTTTTATTCATAATCTTAACAACAAAAATGAAAATATACATTGTTTTGTAGCTTTTTTTCCCACTTGCTGTATTATTTGCATCTTTCCATAGCAGTGCCTAGAATTTCATGATGTAGGTGATCTGCTACTTATGTGATCAGTCTCCTGCCGAGCACTATCCGCATGCTGCTTCTTGGTTTTTCTTGTCCTTCTTCTCTCAGGGTTTCTTCCAAGGTATCCTTCCTGGCGTTGCTCCGGGACAGTGCCAGGCCCCTCCTCTTCAATCTACCTGGAAAAATGCTCTACTCTCCCCCACCCCCCTCCTCCTGTTGCTGTTCTTTCTGAGAGGTTATAGGTGATAGATGGTCCCTAGGTAGCTCAGATGGTTTCGGTTAGCAGTTTGGACCCACCCAGTGGCATCACAGAAGAAAAGGCCTGGTGATCTGATTCTATTAAGATTACAGTTCTACTCTCTAACACATGGGGTCACCATGAGTTGGAATCAACTGACAGCAACTAACAACAACAACAATAGGTTGTAGACTGGACTGTGACCAATCCTAATACCATAGAAATAGAGAAAACCACGGGAAAGGAAAGAGAACGTATCATAGTAGTCTGCTCTGGAGGGAGGTAGCAGTTTGAGAATGGTTGAAGGTCATGTGGTGGGTAAGAGTTTAGATTTCACAAAACAGAGGCAGTGATTACAACCTTGCAGTGTGGTACCCAGATGACTCTTTACAAGCCTGGTATCACAGAACTTACACATCCACACAAGCTACACTGTGGCCTTATGTTCAACGATCAGTTTCTCTGTGAACTCCCAGGGGGCCTTTTTCCAATTTTACTGCTATGGCTCAGGCCAATTTTTTAACCTCTCTTGGGAATTATCTCCCGAGTATTTGAGCCAATCTTTGAAAATTATCACATGTGGTGAATCTTGATCCTTTGAAGAGGGATTTGATTGATGGAATTTCTTGTGTGGAAACAGTGAAAAAACATTTTCCCAGATCATTTTTTTCCCCCTGATGACTTCCAGAAGGATCTGAAGCAACAATGATCAAAATTTACTCAGTGTGAAGGCAGGGTGATCAAGGTGGTAGAAACTGATTATGGGAACAAAATAAGGTTTAGAAGCAGGCAGCTGGTCTCTTTAACTTACCTTGAAGACCCTTAGGATGAGGGTTTCCAACATGGTGAGCCATGGTGGCATGGTTGGAATGAGGCCATGGCATCCCAGGATGCCTTCAGAATGAAGTCATGGCATTTCAAGATGCCTTCTTTGAAGGACTACATATCTGGATAAATAAGCTTTGTCCAGTATATTTTCTAAATAGTAAGCCCAGCTTTATGATTTCATAGTCATACCTAAGTGTTTCAATTAAATTTAATTTAAAATCATATTGTGTTTAGAGTCTGGGGAAATTTTTTCTAACAGTACACCTTGAGGTAATTATAGAAACCTGAGAGTGTGGAAGAGTGACTATTGTACCAGCTCCAGCTGGTAAATCAGAAATGAACTGGACTGTCATATGGCCAAGCCGATCAGCTTGGGGGAGGCAGGGGTGAATGCTGAGACCTGCCAGTGGGCTTCTCAGCTGGGCATTGTTCCTTCACTGACTTGGTCAGAGCAGGGTCAAAAAGGTCAGGGCCTCCATGCCACGTGAGACTCCCAGACCCCAAAGGCCTGTGGAAGTGAAGTCACGAGTAAATGATCAGGGCCCACAGGACTCCTGAGAGGTCTTCCCACGTGAAGAAGGACAGTGGACAAAGAGCTGAGGACTGTCTGTGGGCTTGGACATCTCTGTAGATACAGCAGGAGGCATGGAGCAGCTGTGTTCTCAGGAGGCCCAGGGTAACCCTGACTTCTCTCTTTAGGCTAGAGGCGGAGAAGAAGAATTCTGCTTTCACAATATGGCCACTGAAAGACATTGACGCTGGGGATTTAAAAGAGCTAAAACAGAACCACGGAAGGAAGAAGAAACCTGCCAAGAAGGTGTATCCCCAGGAGAGGATGTCCTCAGACTCCAACAGCTCTTCCTGCGACTCCCAAGAGTCCTACCCCAAGGGACACCTCAAGCCCAAGGCAGGAAGGGAGCAACGTCGCTTATCTCCAGAACACCCTGATGCCTCTTTTGAGAATAGTACACGTGAGATCGTTCCCCATTTTCCGGGCCAGTTTAGGTCCCAGTACAACAAGAACGCTAACACCATAAAGTAATACCGGCCCCCACTTCCCCAGAGAAGGCCCTCAGCCCAGGCCCTTGGACTCTGCCCGTCATGCCGTCACCACCACACCTTCACCTTGAGCAGCCCCACCCTGTTCTCATAGCCACGCACGGCAGCAAAGGGCTGAGCACCATCGCTGAGAAAACGTAAGGCTATCTAGTGGCGACTGTGTTTAAGGGAACAAGCGTTCCTCCAGGACTGCCCAGACCTCAGCCACTCAACAGTGTGGATCTAGCCACCCTATGAGGTAAGGCCTTCCCTTCCTCTGCCATCCTTAACCCGCCTCTCCTACCCATTGAGCGTACCGGTTCTGGCTTTGCCTGACCATTGTTTCTCCTGTTTTGTCTCCTCGTACTCGTATAACTGTATTCAGTCTTCTGGTAGATTTTCCACCCCCAGAGCCTTAACCCGACTGTCACAGGGCTTTCAGATGTTTTAGAAGATAGTGTAGTTGAAGTTTCCAAGCTCTGTTGGTTGCAGTCTTGTTTTAAATTGATTATCCCGCCTGAATTAGGAATTCTGTCACCCAATGTTAGGATTGAAATTAAGACTGGTAACTTGTCTGAGAGCAGTAAGACTGAATATTCCCTACTTTATTGTTTTCTGGAAATGTTTACTGTGCCCTCCCTAATTCCTTTCGTCTGTAGTCTGTTGTAGGTTACCTGCAGCTGAGTGAGGGGCCGGAATAAAAATCCTTATGCTGGAAACCTTTTGGAAATACTGGGTTGTTTATTTGTTATTGTTTTCTTTGAACTTGTTTTAGCAATGACAGATAAAAGTGCTTGTTTCTCTTGCAGTGTCTCTAATTTCAGAAACAAAGTAGCACTCACAAGCTCTCTTTTCCTAGCTGGTAATACCCTGATGGTAGATAACAATAGAGTGCAGATTATTAATAAAAACATTGGATGCATTTTGCAAACAGAAAAGATAAGGCAGAGTTCTGATAGACTGAAAACTCACAGTCGAAAAGTGGTCTCACATTCCTCAAAGCCAGGAGGTCGCCAGGGTTATGGTGAGGAAATTAAAGGAGGAGTTCACTTCCAAAAGAATGAACGAAAAAGGAGTATCAGCTCAGCATCACGCTAATAATAGTAATGCAGTGAGGAAGGAATTGAGAGCAAGGAAATCATCCAAAATAAGGCAGCGGATGGTGTGTAGAACGTGCTGACCCTCAGAACCCAGAGGGTTTCTTCCCAGGCAAAAAGGCTCTAACTTGTTGCTGTCAAGTCGATTCCAACACATAGCGACCCTATAAGACAGAGTAGAACAGCCCCCGTAGGGTTTCCACGGAGCACCTGGTGGATTTGAACTGCTGCCCTTTTGGTTAGCAGCTGAGTGCTTCACCACTGTGCCACCAGGGCTCCAGGCAAGTGCTAAAGCAGTCATTTGCCAATGAGAGCTGTGTCCTGGGAGGGAGGGTCTGAAGGAAGTGGGGGTGTTTGGTCTGTGTAGTGGAGACCTGGTGGGGTAGGAAAGCAATCATTCATGCATTCATACAGTTATCGTTCATGTAAGCCTGCATGCATTGATTCAGTTGTTCCACAAGCACTCGAGTGCTGATAACGTGCCAGCCTCTAGAAAGATGCCTGCAGACATTTGGAAGGTGGTTGTCTTCTCTTTCTTCCATCTCTCTGGAGATTTCATCTCCCATCACTGTTGTATGGGTGGTGGAGGATGTGCAGTGATGACGAACCACAGGACAAATGTACATAATAACGGTTGGTTGATATTATATTACGATACGTGATAAGTTCAGTGACATCCCATGATATGTTCAATGTGTTGTCCCTCATTGATAATGCCTAGTTCGGTGTTCTGGGAATAGTCGCCAACAGTCCACTTCCAGCCAATATGGAATGATGGGAACCGGCTTCACACTTCCACCTGAAATAACTAAAACACCTGGTAAAACATACGTAGCAATAGTTTTCAAGATGTGACATCAGGCAGTGAAGGACAATGATCGCTGAAAAACAATGAAGTGAGCCCTGGGAGTGCCCCAGCATACTGCGTGGAAGGCTGCAGCATAAGGAGAGGGGACCCAGGCAGAGCCCGGTGATCTCTGCGAGTTGGGGAAATGGAACCAGGATGCTGAGGAGACAAAGGTGGCTGGAGTTCACTGGATGGAGCACTGGAGAGGGGCGAGCCACACAGAGAAAGCCCTCTGGAGATCTGTAGAGGCCCCCTTGAGTCTTCAGCTAAATACTGATCAGTGGATGACCATGAGGAAACTTCTCAAGACCAGAGAGAGAGCCGCCTAGAAAGATTAGAGGGAGCCATCCCTGCAGCTCAGACAGAGCTTCCAGTCAGAGTAGAAAACCTTATTGTTCACTGGGCATCAGGGAGAGTACTCAGAAGGGGTTTGTCGCAGTAGTGGAGCAAAATGGCCTTAGACTAAATGCTGCTCTGGCCTCACCTAGCAAAACTTAAAAGGCACAACCTGAAAGGATCAAACTGTTTCCAAGTAATTTCACTGTGTCCCAGAACAACGCTCGAGAATATTTAAGGATACAAAAATATCCACCACTCAGTAAGGTAAAATTCACAATGTCTGGCATCTAATCAAAGATTACCAGACATACAAAGACACAGGAAAACACGACCCACAGTGAGGAGAAAAACTAATCTAACTAACTCAGAAATGACACAGATGATAGAAATGGCACCAGAAATGGTGACTGTGTTGGTCTATAAAAGACGTTCTTTTCTTTTAAATAATATTTTGTGTTTTAGGTGGAAGTTTACATAGCAGTTTAGGTTCCCATTCAACAACTTCTGCACAAATTGTTCTGTGACATTGGATACATTCTTCACAATGCGTGAACATTCTCTTATTTCCATCCTGATTGTTCCATTTCCATTAATCTAGTTTCCCTGCATCCTTACATCCTCGTCTTTGTTTTAAAGTAATTGTTGACTGTTTGGTCTCACAAGTGATTTTTTAAAGGAGTACATGGGTACTCATGAATGATATTCTTTATTTTGTAAGTCAATCTGTTATTTAGCTAAAAGGTGACCTCAGGTGTTAGTTTTGATTCAAGGTTTAATGAGGATCTAAGGGCAATAGTCTCATGGAATCCTGCAGGCTCAACATGTCCAGTAAGTCTGTTTTTTTTTTTTTGAGAATTTGAGGTGCTGTTTCATATTTTTCTCCCATTCTATCAGGATTCATCTATTGTGGTCGAAGAGGTTCTTAGTATTTAAATCTCCTTTAAAGATAATTGACTGTATTTAGTGAAGTTTGGGTGATTAATGCGTTTCCAAAAGCCCTGGAAATGCAGCCATCAGGATGCATCTGGAAACATGGCCTCAGGCGATGTGTTTGCTTTTCCCAAATAAACCTGCATTTTTATTACTTCTTCTGGTATATAGATAGATAGATAGATAGATAGATAGATAGATAGATAGATAGATAGATAGATGTGTGTGTGTGTGTGTGTGTGTGTGTATATGTGTATGTGTGTGTGTATGAATGCTATTGATATCTGTATATTAAATTTTTATCCTACCCTTTCACTGAAAAGATCTATATATATATATACCAGAAGTAATAAAATTGTATATATACTTATGTATGTGTGTATGTATGTATATATATGTGTGTATATATACATGTATACACACACACATATATACAATTTTATTACTTCTTCTACTATATATATCCTTTCAGTGAAAGGGTAGGATAAAAATTTAATATACGGATATCAGTAGCATTCATATACACAAATAATGACCAATTAGAAGATATAGTGGTGGAGAAAACCCCACTTACAATATTAACAAAGAAAACAAAATACCTAGAATAAACAACAATAAATGTGTAAAACCTATACTAGGGAAACTCTAAAACAGTCCTGAAAGAGAGAAAGCTAGACTTAAGCATCCCTTGTTTCTGGCTAGGATGGCTGAACACCCTGAAGCTGTCAGCAGTTCTCCCCAAGTTCATTCATTAATGTAATACAATCCCAATAAAAAATAACAGCAAATATGAGGCTTGAAAAGTTGAACGTGTGCGAGAAGCTAAGGAGATATGGAAGAAAAGCCGTGAGAAGGACTGGTGCTAACACGTGAGAACACCGTAACTTCTTTGTGTTTAAAATAGTGCGGTTCTGGCACAAGAAAAGACAAGTAGACCAGTAGACCAGAATAGAGAGTCCAGCAATAGACCCAGATATATGTGGAGATTTAGCATATTATGATAGTGGCCTCTGAAATTACTGGAACTTTTTACTAACCAGTGCTGGCACAACTGATAGCCATTGGAAGGGCTAAAAATTAGACCCTGCCTCAGACCACATACAAGACTAAACTCCAGACGGATCCAGGTCCTGAAGGTCAAAAAAAGGAAAGTATCTGAGTACTGGAAGAAGACAGGAGTGAATTCCTCTATAATATGGGTACAGAGAAAAGTTTCTAACTGTGACTCAAAACCCAGATGCAATGAAAGTTGGCCAGACTCAGCTACATAAAAATTTATTTTTAAAATGCGTTACCAAAAACACAGCAGAAGCAAAGTCTAAAGAGCTGCGACAGACTGAGAGTAAATAGCCGCCCTGTACAGGACACACAAAGGGCCGATGTCCCTAAAATATGAAAAATTCTTTAAAATACAAGGAAAAAAACCTGGCAAAAGATGTGAGTTAGTCACAAAACTATCAAAATAGACACGATGTATGCAGATGTTTCACCTGACTCATGATGAGAAAAACGCAAACCAGGACTACAGTTAGAGAACTCACAGCGTCGTGACAAGTGACGCGATCAGGCACACTGTTTCACGGATAAAAATTTTCAAACCTGGACAAAATATTTTTTAAAATCAACAACTCAAGGCACAATAGAATGTTCAAGAGCTGACAGGAATGGGAGAAAAGCTTATTCTCCCAAAATCTGCAACTGGTAAGAGCTGTGAGTCTGTGATTTTCTGGCCTTCGGGAACTCCCCAACTTTTGTGGCTAAAGCAACAGAAAATTGTACCCTGATTGGCCCAAGTTGCCAGAGATAAGAGCTCAGAGCTGAAAAAGCAGTGGAAACTGGAAGACATCGTGGCAACAAGAAATCACAGTCACAGTGAAGCAGAAAATGTAAGCATAACCTGTCCTAATTGTTGGCTGATCACCAAGTTATGCATGCATGGGGAAAAAACCAGAGAGCACCATTAAAAAAAAAAAAAAAAAACGACCAGAGAGGAATCTCCTCTTGAGAGAGAGCTGCAAGGAGCGAAGTCTGGATGTCGGCTGCTTTGTGACTGAAATGTATTCCCGAATATGCACAGCTTGGCTAGCAGTAATAAAGCCTTATGTGCTGAAAGCATCAGGAGACAGAGTCTGAGGCTGGCAGCACAGCTGGAGATTAGAGGGGAATCCCACCAACCAAGGAAACCACTGAAAGACTGAGTTCCTAAATCTTCCTAAAGACTCCCCTGACCACGAACTTAGGCAGGCACAGGGGAAACACCCAGGGTGTCGGGATCAAAAAGTAGTGGCAGGAAACCGTAAGAGCAGAATAGAAGTCCAAACTGCTTAATAGTGCAGGAGAGGAAGATTTGCAGTCTGAGTCCAGGCAAGTTAACTGCTACTAGAACAAAACAAACAGCAACAAAAAGAGAAAACCAAGCAGACATAACATAGACAGAAAATCTGAAGAACACGACAGAATCTGGCATTGCCAGAATATACCACGTACTGTCCAGGTTTAAACCAAAAATTAATTCGAAGTGCAAAGAAACAGGAAAGTATGTTCTCTTAAGACAGTCAGTAGAAACTGGTGGTGCAGATGTTTTTAGCAGACTTAGTGTAGCTACTATAAATGCGCGCATCCCATAGAACAGAATCCCATTGCTGTGGAGTCAATTCCGACTCATAGGGACCCTGTAGGACAGAGTAGAGCTGGCCCATAGAGTTTCCAAGGAGAGGCTGGTGGATTCCAACTGCCGACCTTCGGTTCGCCGCTGAGCACTTTGACCACCGTACCACCAGGCGTCCTTTCAACAACAACAACAGAAAAAAAATCATTTAAAAAAAAAGAGTTGAAGCTTCCCTGAAGAAGAGGAAATTCTACCTGTGGACAGTAGCTTCAGCCCATGCCCAGAGGTTCCTGGCTGCCCTTCCTGACAGCCCACCCTACACATTTCAGCATGTCTGGACTGGCGAGCGTGAAGTTGGCGGTGGGAAAGATGTGATCTGACAGCCCTGCTGGAGGGGACCTGGGAGGAGACAGCTGACTCCATCTCAGGGAGCTGTACTGTGATCTCTGGACTTGCAAGAACTGGGGCAAGAATGTGACACATCCAGCTACATTCTGGGGCTGCTGGTCTCCTGTGAGTCTCCTGGACATTAGACTCACCATCCTCCAAAGGAGGGGCTACAAAGGGCCACTCGGGGTGCAGAGAATATTCTGGGGCTAGATACTCAACTCAGACACTCGGTATAACTAGGAGGCCCTTCCCTTTCTTCTGCTTTGCCAAGGGCCAGGATTTGAAGTACAGAGGTCCTGGAACTTCTGGAGTACTCTCTGGGAGATTAACTGGGTAATGTCTCCTGCCCCCTTCTTCTCCCCTTCTCCTCTCTGTGTTAATATATTTATCCTACACCTTGTGCCCTGCAGAGAAACACCTCGTTTGCCATTTTGCTGTGACTGAGATCCCAAAAAATACATCAAGTCCCACCAACAGCTCGATTCCTGGGGCCCATCTCGTGTCTCCGCTCCCCAAGCAGTGATCTGCCTTCAGTCTACTTTCTGTATTAATGTCTGTATTCATGTTTGAATTATTCTGGACACCTCGGGGAGGCCTCTGGGGTTTCTGCGCACCCCCCATCAAAGCTACGGGCGCCCAGGCAAAGCATCATTTAATGAGGATCTTCATGGGGCGGCGGGGGTGGGGGCCTTCCCTGAGCCCTGCAAGAGGATGTTACTGCAAGAGCCTTGTTTTGATGCAGAGGCTGGGGGGCCTCGTGCTCTTTGAGGTGGACTTTTTCACTTTTGTTTTAGGCAACTCTGCTATGATTTGGATTTACACAGGGTCTTCTAAGGAGTGTCATGCGGTTTTAAACCTCTCTCTGGGATTATTTTTTTTTTTGGAGGCATGACCTCACAAACCTACCCAAATTATCAGAACCCTTTAATGCAGGTTTCTCTGCTCCCGGGTTACATTTGGATATAAATGATCCACCTCCTGCTAATATTCCAAAGTTCTATTCCTTATGTGTTGTTGTTGTTAGATGCTGTCAAGTCGGTTCCAACTCCTAGCGACACCGTGTACATCAGAACGAAACACTGCTTGGCCCTGCGCCGTCCTCACGATTGTGGTTATACTTGAGCCCATTGTTGCAGCCGCTGTGTCAGTCCATCTTGTTGAGAGTCTTCCTCTTTTTCGCTGACCCTCTACTTTACCAAGCGTGATGTCCTTCTCCAGGGACTGGTCCCTCCTGATAATATGTCCAAAGTATGTGAGATGTAGTCTTGCCATCCTTGCTTCTAAGGAACATGCTGGTGGTACTTCTTCCAAGACAGATTTGTTCGTTCTTTCAGCAGTCCATGGGATATTCACCATTCTTCACCAACATCACAATTCAAAGACATCGATAATTCTTCTTTGGTCTTCCTTATTCATCGTCCAGCTTTCCCATGCGTATGAGGCGATTTGAAAACACCATGGCTTGGGTCAGGTGCACCTTAGACTTCGAGGTGGCTTATGTGTGAAAACTGTGCCCGCCTCACAGGGCTATCACTGGGATAAAATGGAGGGAGTGCTTAGAATAGAGTGTGGCATGCAACAAGCACTCAATAAATGTTAGCTGTTGCTAAACCCTTATTATCATCGTCACTACCATCACTAACACTACCACCGAGAGGTGCCTTCACACATCTACCTTGTGAGGAATAGAACGCCACTTGGAACCCTGGTTGTGCAGTGGTTAAGAGCTTGGCTTTTAACCAGAAGGTTGGCAGTTCGAATCCACCAGCCACTCCTTGGAAACCCCATGGGGCAGCTCTATTCTGTCCTATAGGTTCGCTACGAGTCAGAATCGACTGGACGGCAGTAGGTTTGGTTTGGTTTTTTTCTAAGCAACCATGCAAAACAAGTTATAACTGTGAGCCCAGCATTAGCATCAAACCCCCTTCATCTAATCCCCCTCTCACTGGGGGACTCTCCCAGGGCTCTCACCCTCTGTGGGGGCAGCCCACCCATTCTCACCCAGCTAGGAACCATCCACCGAGAAGTTATTATCTCTTCCACCCTCTCAGCAATTGCTTCCTTCCTACGCTCCTCTGTGATCCCCTAAGTTCCCTTTCTGTCATCCCAGACACTAAACAGCCATCTCACTCCCATCCAAGTCCATCGTCCCAGACACAGAGTGGGTGGTGGAGGCCCTCTCCAAGTCTCCTTCCCCACAGAGGGACTGCCATCAAGGTACTGTGACTCTCCCCCAAGACACTGACGACTTGTTGAGCCACAGCCCTCTTCCTAGTGTTCCCAAACAGTCCTTCAGAAGCAAGTCTACCTGCATCCCAGGGGATGAATGACTGTGTCTTGCATGATGCCGAGGCTCCCCCAGCCTGTGCACAGAGAGTAGGAAGTCTTTGTTGGAGTGTGATGAGATGGGCATGCCATACAGAGAGCCAAGCACCATAGTAGGTGCTCAATACATACTTGTGAATGAGTGGAACTTAGCTCAGGCAACCTTGCCTCTGGGCTTCAAAATTCCCAAACAGGGGGATGTGCACTTTAGAGAAACCACTCTGTCTAGGCACCCAGCGGTGGCCCGCATGTTCTGGCTGATACCTCTCCAGCCTGCTCCTCTGGGAATTCGGAAACGGAGAGGAATCCTACACTACCTGGAGCAGGGAAAGGCCCTACCCATCCATTCTGATTTGGCCTCGGGTAAAGGGCACAGAAGGAGGCTTGATGACGCAGTGGTTAAGTGCTCAGCTGCTAACCGAAAGGTCAGCAGTTCGAACCCACTGGCCGCTTTGCAGAAGAGAGATGTGGCAGTCTGCTTCCTTAAAGATTACAGCTTGGATACCCTACGGGGCAGGTCTACTCTGTCCTATATGGTTGCTGTGAGTCAGAATCGACTCGATGACAACAGGTCTGATTTTTTTGGTTAAAGGGCACAGTTAGTATACCTTGGCCATCCATGTCCTATTTCAGGATCTGTTGTCACCAGTTGTTTGGCCCTTACTTGATGATATTTTTCATTTTGTGCTCAATATCTTCTGGCTAATATATCAATTATTACTGAGCCTGTTGCTACAATCAGGAATAAAACAGGAGATTCCATTCTCAGACCATCTGGCCAGGGAACTCTCTTGGCTAGTATGCTTGTCTCTACGCATGGTTATCTAAACCAAAAAGGGACATGTGTAATCAAGTACTTTGCAATTCACAGCTGATTGCTGCTTGGGGGCAACCAATGAGATAAGACAGAGGGACCTATATCACATTCATAACGGGGAGGTGAGCATTGTCGATTAGTTAAGGTTGTATGTCAACATGGCTGGGCCATGATTCTCAGTGCTTTGGCAGTTGTGTAATGATATAGTTTGGCAGTTATGGAATGCTGTCATTTGGCAGTTATATAATGCTGTAATTTGGCAGTTATAGAATGATGTAGTTATCCTCCATTTTGTGATATGGTGTAGTCACCTCCATGATGTGATCTTACGTGATCAGCCAATCAGTTGTAAGGGGAGTTTCCTCAGGTGTTTGGCCTGCATCCAATATATATGGACGTTCTGGCAAAGCTCACTGGCTTTTGCTTGCTCTGGATCCTGCATCTAGCTCATTATCATCTGACCTCTGGTTCTTGGGACTTGAGCCAGCAGCTTGCTATATTGCCTGCCGATCTTGGGATTCGTCAGGCTTCTCAGCCTGTGAGCCAGCAGTCTGCCATCTTACCTGCTGATCTTTGATTCGTCAGCCTCTGCAGCCCATCAGCTAGCAGCCTGCCACCTGACCTGCTGATCTTGAGTTCATCAGCCCCTGCAGCTACATGAATCCAGAGAAGCCTCCAGCCTGATACCTGACCCATGGATTTGGGACTTTCTAGCCTCTAAAACCTCGTGAGCCATTTCCTTGAGATAAATCTCTCTTTCTCTCTCTGTCTCTGTATATACACACACTTCTTTGGTTTTACTTCTCTAGAGAACCCAGCCTAAAACAGTAGTTGACCCATCATCTGAAGGCTGGCCGTTCAGGATAAGTGCAAAGTGACCACTTCCGCTTTCCTTCCCCCAGCCTGTTAACCTTCCCAGGCCATTGAGTATCTGACTTTGCAGGTGGGTTTGGATGGACTGAGGATTTCTCAGCCAGGCCAGCGAGTATCTGACTCTGCAGGTGGGTGTGGATGGACTGAGGATTTCTTGGCCACATTTTCTGGGGCCTGAGAGTTCACATCCTTCTGTCTGGGTGTCTAGTGGGGGAATTCTGAATCACAGAGGTCCTGGGGGCCCCGCCTCCTGGTGTGACAGAGACCACGTGACACAGTTTAGAAGTGTGGCTAAGAATCCGCACTCTGGTGCCATCCTTACTCTGTGATGGTGAGTACTTTTCCTGTGCCTCAGTTTCCCCCAATGTGGTTGTGAAAAGTAGATGAATTAACTTAAAGTCCTTTGACAAGTGTGTGGCACAAAGGATGTTCTGTGAAAGTGTTGGCTGTTATTTGTTACCACCAGGACCTATGTTGCCTCTGCCTAAGTACCAAGCACATTTCATGCTGTTATGATCAGTACAAAATGTTTTCTATGAGAAAGGCAATGCCTTACCAAAACCAAAAACCAAACCCATTGCTATCAAGTCGATTCCAACTTGCTCTCCCAAATCGCAGAGTTATTGGTCTGTTTAAGAGTTCTGCAAAATTCTGTGCTTTCTTTGTAATAGGTTGGGGGCATAACCCTAGTGCTTTCTGGTCCCACCATCTCCTGGCATAATGCTAGAGGAACTCAGGAGACGCGTGGGCAGGTGACCTGGCTGGAAATGTAGTCAGAACAACAAAAGGTAGTCATTAGTGAAAAGCAAAACAAACTCACCCTTTAACCTTGAGCTGATCATGCCTGCTCTGGGCCTCAGTTTTCTTATCTCTACGATGGGCAGGTTTGAGGAACGGGGTCGGGGCATGTGGGGAGGCCTACTGCATCCATCACTGCTAAAAAACCTCCCAGGTCTGCCCCCTATGATCCCTATCCCTGTTCTTCTTTGACAACCAAAGTAAGCATCAGTAGTAACCACTGGGCCCATGCAGCACAGAGAATATGAGCTCATACAGAGAGGGAGAGAGTGGTGGGGATGCCCTCACCCCAAAGGGCAGGT
>NW_004443940.1:33329745-33390366 GCF_000243295.1 Trichechus manatus latirostris | reverse complement strand
TGGAAACCATGGAGAGAATGTGGGGGTGCCCTCACCCCAAAGGTGGCAGCCATGGTGGGGGCAGGGAAGAGAAGTGGAAAGGAGGGTGAGAAAGGAGGAAGAAATGGTAAAGATCAAAGAAGAAAGGATGGAAGGACTGGATAAAGGAAGGTAGGAGAAAAGGGGCAGAAGAAAAACAGATCATATTCCTTTATTATCCAGTCGTAACAAATCAGAATTCAAACAGAGAGGAAAAATGGAAAAGCAACACCTCACAAAGAGTCAAATGGAAATGCAAAACACCTCGTCTCCTCTAAAAAATGCTGTTCATTGCTCTGTGCAGCCTCAAATGTGTGTGCTGTATCCATTCACAGATAAGCAGGATACACTCGCATACCTAAATGTCACTCCAATCTTGTGAGTAACAAACTGTATCGGCCATTTCAGAGGGTCCGAGCCACTTTCCCCGGAAACCCCTCATCAGCCAAGCCCTCATTACCCAAGAAGGCATCAGGGTGAAACCAAGTCTCCCTCATCAGCAGCTTTCAAACACCCCCGTACATGGGGCCGCCTCCTCATCATTTCAAAAAGTTGGGTCGAGTCCCTGTCCCCGCAGGGAGTTTTGATGCTGCAGTATTGCAAGAGGCAGATAATATACATCCGGAGGATGTGCAGCAGGCAGTGGCACCTGGGTAGGACAGAGTGATGAGCTTCTTCCAGAGCAGCATTCCTGAAATTTGATCGTTGTTTTACAATTTCAAGGCATTTTTACATGTTATCCTACTATCCCCATTTTCTGTGTGGCAGGGAAGAACCGCCCCCCCTTGTCGGTTGTATTCCGGGAGCTTGTATCCAAAGCTGGGGTTCACGCACTTAGCAAGTGTTTGTGGAGTTGTTACTGTGGTACCCGGTTTATTCTAGGCACTGGGAAGTGTAGCAGAAAAAAAGGAGACAAAAATCCCTGTTCTCATGGAGTTCACAGACTAGTGGGGGTAAAAGAAAATAAAAATAAAATATGCAGTACGTCCTGTGGAGAAAAACAAAGCAGGGAGGGGAGATTGAGAGCGTGGTGGGTGGGACGGGATCCTGCATTTTAACAGGGGATTCAGGAAAGGTCTTCCTGAGAAGGTGACATGAGTAAAGGCCTGAAGGAGGTGAGGGAGGGAACCACATGGACAGCTGTGCCAGAGAGTAAACAGCAGGTGCAAAGGCCCTGAGGCAGAAGGTACTTGACGGTTTGAGGATTAACAAGAAAGCTAGTGAAGGGGCAAGGGTAGAAGAGACAGTTGGGAGGCTATTTTGATAATCCAGGCCATCATTGTACAATGCCTGGGGTCTTAAAAGCTTGCAAGTGGCCATTCAAGGTAGAATAAGTGATATCTATTTGCCTGGAGCAACAGAGGAAGAAGGAGAGTTAGGAATAGGTGGAAGAAGTGGAAAGAGGGCCGATTGCCTCCATGAACAACTGTCTCCTATACCATTACTGAACATTTTGATCAAAGATACTATAGAATCCTGATCAAAAGGGGAGAAATGCAGAACAGAATTTTAAATTCTCATGGAACTAGCCTTTCTGGAGCCAGGGAGGCTGGATGAACCCAAAACTATTGCCCTGAAATAATCTTTAAACCTTAAACCAAAAATATCCCCTGAAGTCTTCTTTAAACCAAACAATAAACCAATCCAAACCAAACCCGTTGCTGTGAGTTGATTCTGATTCATAGTGACCCTGTAGGACAAAGTAGAACTGTCCCATAGGGTTTCCAAGGAGCAGCTGGTAGATTCGGACTGTCAACCTTTTGGTTAGCAACCAAACTCTTAACCACTGCACCACCAGGGCTCCAAACCAAACAATAGTTTATCTTAATTAGTAAAGAATGCCTGCCTTGAGTATTATGCTCTTTTAAGAACTACATATATGGGGCCAAATTGACAACAGCAACTCAAAAGATCAGATAAGAAATTTATGTTAATGAGGGAGGGACACTCGAAAAAGGATGATGAGAATGGTCACTAAACTGTGCACGTGCAGAAATTGTTGAATTGGCCTATTTTCTGCTGTGTGTGTTCTCAACAACAATGAAAATAAATAAATTAAATTAAAAAAATTATAATCCAGGCCAAACACGAGAATGATCTGCCTAAAAAGGGGCGATAATGTAGGTGGTGAGAAGTGATCCCCAGAATCTGGCTTTATTTTGAAGGTAGAACAGTTGAGAGTTGGTACTGGAATGGATACGGGTTATAATAAAAAGTGTAGGAGGCAAGGATGACTGGAGGATTCAGACCTGAGCTGCTGGAAGGTTGCTGTCGCCATAACAAGAACTCAGATCGGAGGAGTCTGTGTCTGTCAGCACGACCACACTGCCAGGAAGTGAGTCGGGTGAGACGGAAAGGTTGAGGCCAGACTCTGGTGGGCTGAATTCTCACCCTTCTCCACCCATAGACGCTAAAGACCCCCCATTCTCATCCCATCCCACACCCTTTCAGCAGTCACTAATTTTAAAAATTATTTAATACGATTTTTCAAATGAGAATTTACATGAATAGAGTGCATAGGTATCAAGTGCTCAATTCAATGAGTTTCATGGCTGTGTACACCTGTACACAACATGCTTGGCAAAGCAGAGGGTCAGGGAAAGAGAGGAAGACCCTCGACGAGACGGATTGACACAGTGGCTGCAACAACGGACTCAAGCATGGCAACGATGGCGCAGGACCGGGCAGTGTTTCCTTCTGTTGTACGTAGGGTCGCTAGAGTGGGAAGTGACTCGACGGCACCTAGCAACCTGATGGACACCTGTGACACCACCACTCAATCCAGATAGCACATTTCCTTCACCTCAGAGAGTTCCCCTACCCTCATCCCCAGGCTACCGATGTTGTGCTTTTTTCCCACCATGGATAAGTCTATTCTAGGACTCCAGGTAAATGGAATCACCCTTTCTCAGGCTCATTTGCCTCAACATAACGTTTCTGTGAATCATCCATATTGTTGTATGCATCGATTGTTCTTCCTTTTCATTCTTGAGTAGTATTTCATTGTTTGAATAAATCACTATTTGCTTTTCCATTCACCTATTGATGGATATTTGGGTTGCTTCCAGTTTGGGGATATTATAAATAAAGCTGCTATGAACCTTTGTGTACAAATCATTTTGATGGCTTATGTTTTAATTTCTCTTGGGGAAATGCCTAGGAGTAGAAATGCTGAGTCATGATGTAAGTGCACATTTAACTGTAGAAGAGAGTCCCAAAGAATTTTCCAAAGTGGTCGTACCATTTTACATTCCCAGCGGTAACGTATGTGTTGTTCCACATTCTCTCCAATACTTAGTGTGTTCGGTCTTTTTAACTTTAGTCATCTAGTTGGTGTGTATTAATTTCTCACTGTGGTTTTAATTTGCGTTTGCAATGAACAATGTGATTACTACTGACACTGAGTATTTGTCACGTTATATCTGCCATCTGTGTTAGTCTTCTGGGACTGCCATAACCAACTGCCACAAACTGCGAGGCTTGAAACAAGAGAAAATTACTCTCTCGCAGTTCTGAGACTACAGGTTCGAAATCAAGGTGTCAGGAGGAAGGGGCTGTAGGGAAAGGATCCTTCCATGCCTCTTCCAGCTTCGGGTGGTGGCTGGCAATCCTCGAGTCCCTTGGCTTATAGCTGATCACTCCAGTGTCTGCCTCCATCCTCACTGTGTGTGTCTGTGTGTCTCCAAGTTGCCTGTCCTTATAAGAACAGTAGTCATTGGGTTTAGGGTCCACCCTAATTCAATAGAGGAGTCCAGGTGGCGCAGTGGTTAAAGCGCTCGGCTACGCACCAAAAGGTCGGTGGTTTGAACTCACCAGCCACTCCTTGGAAGAAAGACATAGCAGTCTGCTTCCTAAAGATTACAGCCTTGGAAAACCTGTGGAGCCGTTCTACTCTGTCCTATAGGATCGTTATGAGTGGGAATTGACTCGATGGCAGTGGGCTTGGTTTTTTGGTTTGCTAACCCATTATGACCCATTTTAACTTGATTACGTCTGCAAAAACGCTATTTCCAAATAAGATCGCATCCACAGGTACTGGGGGTTAGGACTTCAACGTGAATTTTGGGGGGACACAGTTCAACCTACGACTACATTCGTATAACTTCTTCGGTGAAACATCTGTTCGTATCTTTTTCCTATTAATTGTGTGTCTTTTTATTGTTTATTTAGATGAATTTTTTATATACTTTATGAAAATGAACCTTTGTCAGATATATGTATAGCAATTATTTTCTCTCTGTCTGGAGTCCTGTCTATACATTTTCTTTTTTATTATTTATTTTTGAAGTAATGTGAATCTTACAGAGAAGTTTCAGAAATAGTCTAAAGAATTCCCATAGGCACTTTACCCAGATCCCAAAAATTTTGCCACTTTTATCTCTTTCTTTCTCTTCCCAGACACACACCCATGCAATAATTTCTTTTCTGAACCATTTGAGAAGAAGTGGCAGAGATGATGCTCTTCTATCTTTAAAAACTTTAGTATTATTTTCTAAAACCAAGTATATTCTCTTACTTAACCACGGTTGTTGTTGCTGTGTGCCGTCGAGTCGATTCCGACTCATAATGACCCCGTGTGACAGAGCAGAACTGCCCCATATACAGCTTTCTAAGCTGTAATCTTTACAGGAGCAGATCACTAGGTCTTTCTCCTGTGGAGCTGCTGAATGGGTTCAAATAGCCAATAACCACCGTACAATTATCAAAATCAGTGAATTAACACTGATACAATGCTATTATCTAATCTACAGACCTTACTCAAAATTCACCAGTTGTCTCACAACGTTCTGTAGAGCAAAAGAAAAAAAAAAATTACTGGGTCAGGGATTCAAACCAGGATCACACGAATCTTCAGTTTTCATGTATCTTTAGTCGCCTTCGATCCAGAACGTTTCCCAGTCTGTCTGTCTGCCTGTTGGTTTGTTCATGGTCTTTCATGACATGGGCATTCTTGAAGCATACAAACCATCTGTTTTGTAGACCATCCTCTTCTTTTTCTTCATGGTATCTTTCGATGGGAAAAAATTATTATTTTGATGAATTATAACTTTTTTACGGTTAGTGCTTTTTGTGTTTTTTCTAAGAAATTTCTGTCCACCCCAAAGTCATGAAAAATACTGGGGTTTTTGTTTGTTTTTCTAAAAGCATTATGGCTCTAGCTTTTATATTTAGGTCTATGGTTCACCTCAAATGAGTTTTCACATATGGAGTGAGATTTATTTTTATTCATATGTACTCCAGTTGTTCCAGTACCATTTCATAAATTTGAATTTCCTTTCCCCAATGGATTACCTTGGCACTTTTATCAAAAATCAATGTATTTGTGGGTCTTTTTCTGGACTCACTGTCTTGTTCCACTAAACTGTTCCTTACGGAAATACCACACTGTTTTTATTACTGTAGCTTTGTAGTAAGTCTTGAGCTCAGGTAGTGTAAATCCTCCAACTTTGTTCTTTTTCAAGATTGTTTTGCCTATTTAGATCCTTCACAGTTCCATAAAATTTTAGAATCCAGTTTCTACAAAAAGAAACAAAAAACAAAACAAAAAAAAAACCTGCTAGTATTTTGATGTGGGTGGCATGGAATCTATAGATTGATTTTGGGGAAAAGCATCTTTAAATTTTTGAGTTTTCATGAACATCTACCGTAACACGGTATGTATTTCCATTTATATTGTTGCTAGCTGTCATCAATCTGGCCTCCAACTCCTGGCAACCCCGTGCACAACAGAACGAAACGCTGCCCAATCCTGCCCCCATGATCGGGTGCAGATCAGACCTTTACTTAATTCTTTTTTAATTTCTCCCAGCAATGTTTTATACATCTTGCACGTAATTTGTTAGATTTATTGCTAAGTAATTTATGTTTTTGAAGCTACTGTAAATGGTATTTTTAAAATTTCATTTATCATTGTTCATTGCTAGGACATAGAAGTACAATTGATCTTTCTATATTAACTTTGTTTCCTGCGATCTGGAGCCCTGGTGGTGCAGTGGTAAAGAGCTTGACTGCTAACCAAACGATCGGCAGTTCAAACCCACCACCCGCTCCTTGGAAACCCTATGGGACAGTTTTACTCTGTCCTATAGGGTCACTATGAGTCGGAATCGACTCAACAGCAACGAGTTTTCTTGCAATCTTGTTAAATTCACTTACTAGTTCTAATTTTTTTTTCTTTTTTTAGATTATTAGGGTTTCTATATACACAATCACATTACTGGTGAATAATGACAGTTATCCTTTTCTAATTTTTGTGTTGCTTTTTTTTTTTTTTTAATTGCACTGGCTAGGACTTTCCATACGATGTTGAATAGAAGTATTGAAAGTGAACACCTTTGACTTGTTCCTGATCTGAGTTTTCAAATTAGGTATCATGTTAACTGCAAGCTTTTCAAAGGTGACGTTTATCAGGCTGAGGAGTTCCCTTCTGTTCCTCATTTGCTGAGAGTTTTTGTTTGTTTTGTTTTGTTTTAACATGAGTGGGTGTTGAATGTTGTGACAGAGACCATATGGCCTGCAAGCCTAAAATAACACCTGGCCCTTGGGGAAGGTGTGGTTGCAGCCCAGTGGACGCAGCCAAGTTTGCTGGTTGGCAGAGGTGGAGCCAGTTGCAGGCAGTGACACCAGTAAACAGAACACACCCCCACAGGGTGCAAGTAAGCCACCGCCTGTATCCACAGGCATGCGGAGCAAGTGGGGCACATGGTGTTGGTGTCAGAGGGTTACAGCACTTGGAAAGTCACAGGAGACAAACCCGGAGCAGGGAGCACCAGCAAGCAGAGGAGTGGAAGCCCAGGTGCGGGGCAGGTGGGGGGTCTGGGGCAGGCGGTGCCCCTGTTCAGAGCTGCAGGAACGGGAGCACCAGGCTGGGCTGGGCTGCAAGGTCATCAAAGGGCCACACATCTGGACGTGTGGCTGGGGCAGGGCACCACTGCACATTGTCACCCCCCGTCGCTGACCAGTGGTGCAGCCACCAGAAAAAGAGGGGCACCCTTCCTCCTTCAGTGTCACTCCAGCGTCCTCGACTGAGAAGGCTTAGCGCTGAGCGCACTGGGAGGGAGAGATGCTTAGAGAAACTCAGTCCGTTATCACAGGGCGGGTATTGAAGGGTGAACTGGGAGCTGAGAGGGAATTAATTGGTAACTGGCACACAGTGGCTGAGGAATAGGGTCCTTGGCCGTCAAATACTACAGGGTCACTATGAGTCGGAATCGACACAATGGCAGTGGGTTTGGTTTTGGTCTTGGAAGGTTCTGTTAGAGGACACTGGAATAAAAGGGAGAAGTGGACAGCTTCTTATTTTCACAGATGAGGCAACGGGGTCCCAAGTTAAATGAATTGCTAAAGGTTACAGAGATATCTAAGAAGTAAAATTGTCTAGACCTTTATGTCAAAATAAACCTAATTATATTAAAGAGTGAATATTAAGGATTACAATATATAAGACCACCGAAAAAGAGCAGGCAAAGGGCAAAACTATAGAGACAGTAACGAGGTCAGTGTTACCGGGGGTTCAGGAGGATAGTGGAATGAGCAGGCGGCGCACGGAGCATTTGTAGGTCAGCGAAACTATTCTGCATGATACTGTAATGGTGGACATGTGACATGATGCGATTGCCCAAACCCGTAGGACTGTACAATACAAAAAGTGAACCCTAATGTAAACTACGGACTTAAGTTAGTAAGAGTGTATCAATACTGGCTCATCAGTTGTAACAAATGTAACCACAAGAAAGCAAGATGTTAATAATAAGAGAAACAGTGGGAGGGGGTGGGGAGGGGGCATATGGGAACTTTATGCTTTTGTTTTCAACTTTTCTGTAAACCTAAGACTGAGTTAAAAAAAAAAAATTAAAAAAAAGTAACTGTTCTATGATTGTCTATTATGTTTATTAGTGGAACCCTTTGTATAAAATATAGAAACTATTTTTGTTCTTTGAAATTAACTAAAATTGGTTTTGCTGAGGAAAAAAAAAGAGTAGGCATCATATATGTAGTGGAATTATTCATTTGTAGGCTTTCGATGAACAAATCTCAGAGAAAAAGTTTTGCAGGTCTCTAGAATAAATTATCAGAACTCAAGTAAAAAGGCAAGCTGAGAGAAATATTTTTATCAAATATACCAGCAAAAAATCTGTCAGCATTGCACAAAAAGCTCATGAAAATTAAAACAAAAAACATCAAAACTTTAATATAAATGTGTAAAGGGCACGAATAGATGACTCACAAAGACGAAACACAATTAATAAATGGACATGAAAAAATCTTCAACTTTATTAGCTCTTATAGAGATGCAAATTAAAACTGCAAAGGGGTACAGTTTATGCATTAAATTTGAGAAATAAAATACAATGTTGGTTAAAACACACTGTGGGTGTCAATATAAGTTGCTAAAACTTCTCAAATTCAGATGTTAATATTCCTGGAGTAATTCTTCTTCTGGGAATATAACCTAAGGAAATAATTACAAAAAAATTGGAGAAGGTACTAGGCATGTGTTTATGGCAGTCCTTAAAAAAATAAAAAATCAATCGTTGTGTAAATCACTCTATTAATTATATAAGTCATTTGGCCATGATCAAAAATCACTGGAAACTAATGGAGCAAGACAGACCATTTATCAAGATACAATAACTAATGAGAAGCTGAATTACACAATTTCATTTACATGTTATCACTGTGAAAGAGAATACGTATGTCTGTGAAGAAAAACTAGAAAGTAGAAAGTAACATAAAATGCAGACTTGATTATAAAATTGATTTTTAAAGTTCTGTACTTACTGATACAATGTGGCTTTGCAGCATTCTTTTAAAATGTGGTAATCATTTTACAATGAAATAACCCAGGTATGTTGACAAGAGAAGAGCTGAGCAAGACTCGCCTCCTTTTCTATGGGATATGCTTCTATGAAGTCACTCTGATGCTCATTAGCTTTTTGCCTTTCTTTTTTTTTTTTTTTTTTTTTAATGTAGGGCACATGCTCTTGAGGTCTCATGCCATGTTGGGTGAGGTTGGCTAGACCATGACTCTTCTCCCTGTACTTGGGTGGCTGATTTTTTTAAAACCTTGTGCAAAACCTTACATTGAGTCCTGTTACATTTTTTCTTGGTCTATATATACTCAGCCCATCATTGAAGGCTGTCAAGATATTTTTGGATTCTGATTTACACCCAACCTATTTGCCAAACTTCCTGAGTGCAGATTAGCCACACGTTGTATCCACGGTGAAATATACAGGAGACCTCATCTGTTTACCCAAAGCCTTGATGGGAATGTTGGACTGAGCGGTGCTGAGCCCCAGAGCATGTCACATCTGTTAACCAGCACCTTCAATGACACTGACATTGTTGTTGCTGTTTGCTGCCGACACATCGGCTCCGACTCATGGCAACCTTACGTAAACAGAATGAAACGCTGGCTTGTCCTGCGTCATCCTCACAATCGCCAGCATGTTCAGGTCTATCTTTGCAGCTACTGTGCCAATCCGTCTCTCACTGAGGGTCTCCTTCACCCTCACTGGACCTCTGCTTCACCAAACAATATCCTCCTCTGGCGACTGATCCCTTCTGATGATGTGTCCAAAGCAAGCAAGAAAGACGATGTTTTATGATCCATAAGGTTTTCATTTGCTAATTTTTGGAAGTAGATCACCAGGCCTTTCTTCCTAGTCTGTCTTAGTCCGGAAGCTCTGCTGAAACCTGTCTACCGTGGGTGAACCTGCTGGTATTTGAAATACTAGTGGCATAGCTTCCTACACACAAGGCACCAAAGCACGGCACACTGACAGACGGGTGGCGGACATTCACATTATAATCCGCTAAAACAGCCTCAAGGAGCCCTGGTGGTGCAGTTGTTAAGCACTTGGCTGCTTCAAACCCACCGGCTGCTCCCTGGGAGAAAGATGTGGCAGTGTGCTTCCATAAGCATTACAGCCTTGAAAACCCTATGGGTGGTTCTACTCTGTCCTCTAGGGTCCTATGAGTCGGAATCGATTCCTCAGCAACGGGTTAAAATAGCCTTACATTCAGTATTGCCAGGCTTAACAGTTAGCAAGAAGGATTGCCCTCCTCTTTTGTGGATGGAAAGCTGAGGCTTTGGCTTAGATGAAAGCTCAGGTGACTTCTCCAGGCCAGGACCAGGCTCAGCTGTGAGTGTTCAGGGTCTGTCATTTCTGCCCTTCCTCTCTGAGCCTACCTGGCCCCCTGCCGAGGCATCCACACCATCCCACCCCCCAGGTCTCCAGGATCACCAAGTGCTCTCCCTGAGCTGATCCTTCTTACCAGAGCCTTTTATCTGACATTGTATCCACACTGTATCTCCTGGAGTTATTTGCATTTAAAAGGGATCAAAGTTTGAAAACAGGGATGAAGTTCTGACGGTAGAGTTTCAGGTATCACTGTCAGATCGGGCAGATCTGGATGGAGAGAGAAGGCTGACCTTGGGCTCTTACAGGCAGCCCCAACCTGTTCTCTGCCTGCAAGGCTGACCTGCAACGGGGGCCCCACGGCACAAAATAGATCATCTCCCACAGCCTCACGGCTCTTCTCAGGCTCCTACAATATTTGGACAGAATTTTTAGCTCTTGAAATCTCAGCCATTAATAAGATTTATTTGCCTTTTGTTTTTCAAACTGCCGTGTAAGTAAGGGAAACAGATGTCATCATCGCCCTTGCCTGAGAAGGAAGGGAGCAAAGTGGACCTCAAGGACCAGAAACAACTGCTTCTCCCCAGCTCCGGGCCTTTTCCCCCAGCTGACTTTGCGCTGACCGAGAGAATTCCTGCTGGGGAAATTGATGCATCATTGCTTCCCATATGAACCGTGCTGTCTCCTCTCATAAATATTTTATTTCCCAAAAGCCATTCCTACAAATTGCCTTATCACTTGCCAAGGATCTAGACCATCCGCCAGAGCACCCCCCCACACACACACTTTTCTGATGACCGGGCTTATCTGTTTGCAGTCTGCTTGTCATCTGCCAGGCCGCTTCATCTCCTTATCAGATTGTGTGTGCTCTAACGCTCGGGGCGCCGTATGGCCCCAGCAGAAATGGCTGTCTTGTGCCCACCTGTGGGCACAGTTTACGTGCCTTTCACTCCTAGCCTGTAAATGTCAGGTTCCCCATTAAAACTCATTGCTGTCAAGTTGATTCCGACTCACAGCGACCCTATAGGACACAGTAGAACTGCCCCATGGGGTTTCCAAGAAGCGGCCCGCTTTTTTCCCCCACAGAAGTCTCCTCATTTCCTTAGTGTGTCCTGACTGAAGCTGAAGCAATTTAGGATTCGTCTGCCCTTCTACTCCCACCCTCCAGTCCCACCTGCTCTGTCAGAACGGGGAAGTGGTACCCCGATTGGCCTTGTTCCCCGAGCTGTATTCTTGCTGTGATCCCCCATTCTCATACAAGGCTTTGGGTTTCTGAGGATTTGCTCTCCTGGGTCTCTTGGTGCCACGGACCTATGAGGACACTAATTCATCTGGGATTGTCCAGTGAGGGCTGCGTCCTGAGCCTTAATGAGATTTCCGGGCCCTGCCCCATCCACACTGTTTCCTATGCACCTGGTTGTGTCTTAGCTGAAGCTGAAGCAATGGGAAGGGCCCCCAGCTGCCACCTCACTGAGTGGGTCTTGGGCCAAATCTGGACCCTCCATTCTGACAGCCCAGGACCTTGCTGCCTTTCACAGACAAATTCACAGATGTATCCCCTTGAGGCTCTTTCTGCCCATTTCCAGTCTCCGCTCATCTGTTTTCCACCTTGCAGGTAACCCGAAGCTCTGCAGTAATAACTGCCACACACATCGTTTACTGGGGGTCCATTCTGTTCCCCACCCTGAGCCGGATGTTCTCTCATTTCATCAGGCTCAGTGCATGTCTCCCGCTTTTCCTGGTTAATTGTGCAAGGTCTTTTTCCCCCCTCAAATCTCAGAAATGGTCTGCATTTCAGAAACAAAATCCAAAGGGATTTCTCAGGATTATGCTTCAAATTTTTCTCACGTTAATGCTGCTTCCTCCAAAATCAAGATTTAAGGTTCTTTTGAAGCTCTGGAACATTTCTGGACAACAGAGGATAACCAGCTCCTTCCAGTCTCCCTGAGGACAGCCCAGCAGAAAACAGCTGGAACTTGTAGCGTAAATTAAGGGGATTGGGGGGGAAAGCATTTCCTGACAATAAGAAAATTGCACCAGGTAACTGCGCTGTGCTGGAGATTTGCTGAGTTAAGTATACCAAAGGTCTTGATGAGGCTGCATCTCATAAATTGTATTTCCCTGTGTTAAGTAAATTTCAGGTTTTTTCCAGAGCCCAAATTATAAGATGTGAACTTTTTTCTCCTCCAGCTTCTATGGCTTCAACCTTGTTTTGTTGATTCACTACTTCCACTTATTTCCTCCCCCCAATACTTCCAGAATCTGCTTGAGTCTGAACAGGCTGCCTTTTTGTTGTGGAAAAGGGGATTTTGCTTCCCTTTTTGCTCTCCATTTTTAAGATGAGTGTGTGTGTGTGTGTGTGTGTGTGTGTGTGTGTGTACAAGCCATCCCAGTTCTTTATTTCTCCAGTAGCGTATACACTTTGTCTCTCTTTTCAAATGTTGCATGAACTCAAAGATCTAGGCTTTCTGAAGGCAATCTGCTCCACAAACAGACAATTTGATAGGTAATGATCTCCAAGTCCTCAGAGAAGCCTCTGGCCTACACCCCCTGCAGGATCCATTTTTGTGGAGGTTCTCCCCATGAAAGCATCAGTCATGGTAAACTGGAACTCAAGAAGCTGTCCGGGTCTAACAGGCAAGATCCTGGGATTCCTTTGAACCTGCTTCTGCGATCCAGATCCTAGAGTGTTGCTGTCAGCCCTCCAGTGAGGATGGGGCTAGGTCTTCATCCTTAATGGAGACATGTGTCCTTAAAATATACCTTCTGTGGGGAAAGTGAGTTTGGGGAAATGTGGAGGCTTTGTTAATTAAAGCTATTTTCTCCAAAAAGGATTTGTTTTTTTGGTTTTGATAGAGCACAATGAATACTGATTGGATTCACCAGAACCAAACCTGTTGCCTTCCAGTGGATTCTTACTCATGGTGACTCTAGAGGGCAGAGTAGAACTGCCCCATGGGGTTTCCAAGGACAGACTGGTGGATTCAAACTGCAGACAGTTTAGTTAGCTACCGGGCTTTTAGCCACTGCCCCACCAGGGCTCCACTGACTGGATTAGTGGGTTCTAATTTTTAGTTCAGAGAATCTGGTGTTGTCTGGTGTGATAAAGGAAACAAAAATTCTGCAAGGAGAATACACAGTAGCCTGAAGGACTTGTTTCTAAAACCCTCCCAAGACTGTACAAGGGATTAAAGGGAGAAAAAAATTATATGTATGTATACCAGACTCCCAGATCTCCAGTCCGTCCTCATCCAGTGTGGATTACACTCTGGTAACACAGCCCAGAAGGAGTCCAAGGTGGGACCCACAGTTAGCAGAGTCCAGAGTTGATAGGCAGATTTTCCTGTGCCTGGCTCACCCCTTCTTCCCTATGGGGGATGGTTGTATGAACCGGTGGCTTCTGCCTCTTCCGGGACCGCCTTTGAGGCTCCAGCGCCTCACCTGACTTTCACAGAGGGAGGGAGGCAACAGGCTCCTTCCGCTGTCCCGGGAGGAGGGTCCTGGGGCCGGAACGTCGGGGAGGGAGGAGGCCAGAGCTGCCGCCCAGAACCCGCGGGGACAGAGGAGGAGATACTCCGACAGACGGAGGCGCGGAGCGCAGGAACTCAAACTTTGGCTGGTGAGGATTTTAGGAGCTCTTGAGCTGGCAGTTCTTGGGGTGCTGAGAGCTGTGCTGCGGCCGCAGACTCCAGCCACCCAGTGGGTTAAAGGGCCACGCGCCCAGGACTGAGGAAGGGGAGCAAGGACCCGCGTGGCGCTGTCCGCAGCTCTTGGTGCTGAAACGGGCCGCGTCTGGGAGGGAGAGAAAGGGGGCGAAGCCAGGGCCTACTCTGGCCTCCGCGCCCACCACCCACACCCCTCCAGCCGGGCTCCAAGGACAAGTAGCCGCCGCCGCCCCCGCGCCGTCCTCCCCAGCCTCATGCGCTCTCTTTGCTCCCGTCCCGCAGCCGGGCTGAGCCGTCGGGGCGGGGGGCAGAAGGAGCGGGATGGCTCCCGCGCGGAACAGGAAGGGGGTCCAGCCGCGACACACACCCCCGACTGACATCCTCCCCGGCCCCCTGTACCCGGAGGCCGCGGAGCCCTTCTCGGAAGGGGCTCCCACCGCCCGGGTCGGGGACGGGCGCAGGGTCTCCCCCAGTCCGCGAGGCGCGTGGGGAAGTTGTGCTTGGACAGGAGGCGAGATCACCCAGCAGGGCCGGGGAGGGGGTGCTCCCCGGACCCTGCCCAGCCTGGTGGGTCTAGAAGGAGACAGACAGGCTGACGAGGAGGCCGGGAAAGAAAATTCTTTCAGTGAACGAGCAGTCACTTTTCTTAAAATAGCAAAATCAGAACCGCTGGGCTTGGCCGCTCGACCACAGGGTTTAGTGCTGGAGTTAGCGAGAAGCGACCGCAGCTCCCCGATCCTGCGCAATCCTCTAACCGGATAAGGGCGCCCGCCCGCCGGGCTCTCGGTGCCGCCCGCCTCCGGCACCCTCAGGACCGGGGGGACTCATTTTCCCCACTTGTAATCTTCAGATTCACAGCTTCGCTACTTTACGCTGTTGCTGGGACTTTAAGTTTCGAGGGGTGTCTCCGGCAGGACCCGGGGAGAGGGGCGAGGGCAGGGAAGGCCGGGGATTGCTCACGCCCCCCACCACCACGAGCGGCTCTTCGGGCACAGCCTCCCGCAGGGAAACCGACCCCCCGACGGAGGACGCCTCCGTCGAATCCGCCAGAGGGGCGGCCTAGGGAGGAGGCACGGTCCCTGGTACCTGACACTCTTTGGGGGATGGCCCCACCTCGGTTTGGAGTCCGTGCAGGAGTCGGCAGCCCAGACCCACAACATCGTCTATGGACAATCCCCGCCCCCTTCATTGATAAAAACGAGCAGCAATGTCGTTTGGGTGTGGGGTTCACAGTTTACAGGGTAGTTGCACACACCCCTAAGTGAGGTCTCTGGGGAGGTGGGGATGGAACGTTGGGTGGGGAGAGGTGACCGCTCGTAAGTGGTGTCTGGTCTTTTACGCCAGAGTCTCGGATTCTAGAAAATTCTGCCAGGTCAGGGAACCCCGTTGGGATTTCACTGAGCCGGTGGGAGCTTCTTTGGCCGAAGGGCTACGAACTCCCCTCTACTTCACATGAATGCCAGGAGGACACAGCTATTCCTCTGCAGCCTCGCCTCAGCCACAAACGGGGTCCGCAGTAGGGGCAGGATGCCCCAAGGGGGTGAATGGCTGTTGTCTGGAAGACTGACCGGTCAGCGCAGGGCCTCCGTCACTTCGGCTGAGTGCCGTTATCCGGTTGGAGAATTGCAAAGGTTCACATGATTGCGTGTGCCTTTTGCCCTTGAGGCGCCTGCTTTTATGCCTTTTCTGCCCTCGTTCACTATCTGCCAAGAGTCAGGGCATCTGATTAATAAGGAGGTTGCCATGGTGACCAGTCTCCCGTCCCTATGGTACCCAGGAGGTAAACAGTTGGAAGCTGTGGTGACTCTAGCTCCCCCAAACGCTGATGGGCTGTGGTTTTCTGCAGGGGTGGGGAGGGGATGGCAATGATCAGGCTCTGCGAGCCCCCCACCCCCGGCCCCGCCCAGTGGTCTGCTCCCCTGAAACGGTGGCCAATCCCGGCCACACACACTGGCCTCCCGTTGAGTGGCCAAGCTTCTTTCTCCCTCCCTATCTCATACGCTGAGGCCAGAGCGTAAAGTTTTCCCTCTGGCCGAATTCATTTCAGCTGCACTCTCCAGCGCAAAGCACAAGGCTAAGTCCAAAACACCTAAAATCCGTTGCCGCGGAGTGGATTCTAATAGCGACCCTTTAGGACAGAGTAGAACTGCCCCATAGGGTTTTGTGATCTTTGCAGAAGCAGATTGCATATGCCAAACTCCTGACCTTTCAGTTAGCAGCCAAGCACTTTAACCACCGCGCCACCAGGGCTCCTTCAAAGCTAAGTAGGTTGCAAGAATTAGAGTTAACTGATTAAATAGACTCAGTCCCTGCTGGCTGACCCTCCTGGTGTAAGGTGGCAGGCAGCCCCTGACACCACCTGTCAGTCAGGCTGTGCTCTGGACTGAAGTGGCGCTGGTAACAGGGTGCTGTCAGAGAGAGATGGGAGACGCAAGTGACTGACTCCTGGTCAGGGAGGGCCTCCCGGGGAAGTCACGTTAGAGTTGAAACTCGAAGGAGGAAAGGAATTTCAGCTGGCAAGAAAGAGAAAAAAGTCTGTCTCGGTAGAGGGACTAGCGAAAGCAAAGATGTGTGGATTAGTCAGGAAGAGGTTAGGCTCTGCAGTGGTAACATACAGACTCAGAACACTCAGTGGCTCAGCTCATTGCTTACGCAACATCTGACGTTACAGGACCTTGGGGGTCGTGGAATCAAGGGAGGAGTCCACTGGCCAGAGCCTGTCCATCAGCCCTCACCTGGCCTGGAGGGAGGCGGGGAAATCCAAGGAAGCCCAGGTGAGCTTCGGTGTCTGCCCTTAGATGGGACAGGAAAATGCATGACACGCTTAAGAAGAGCGTGAGTAATTTGGTGTAGCCAGAGTACAGGGCTTAGGCCGATTTAATCCTGTTTACAAAACGTTCCGTCAGTTGGTCGCACTGTGGTGCCTGGCAAGTATCGCTATGATGCGGGAAGCTGTCGCTGGTATTTCAAACACCAGCAGCCTCACCCGTGGTAGACGGATGTCAACAGCGCTTCCAGACTAACACAAGCGAGGAAGAAAGGCCTGGTGATCTACTTCCGAAAATCAACCGATGAAAACCTTATGGACCACAACAGAGTATTGTCTGACTCACTTGCTTTGGAGATTTGTGGTATTTCTGTTGTAGCAGCGCGAGGTAACTGACAAATAGCGATAATGGTAATGACTGAGGTTTTGAGGGCTTACACTGTTCCAGGCACCTCTCTGCAGCTTTCCGCATGTGTCAATTTACTTAATCCTCACTATGAGGACAGTACTGTTATTATTCCCATTTTACAGATGATCAAACCGAGGCACACAGTTCACACAGCCAGGGAATAGGCAATTTAGCAGCACAGCCTGTGAGCTTAATCCCTGCCTCTCAAGAAACAAGGCCAGCTTCTGGGACAGGTAGGTATCAAAGCTTCCTCCATCTGCCATGAGTCGGAGTCCTGGTGATCTGCTTCCATGGAGATTACAGCCACAGAAACCCCGTGGAGCTGTTCTCCTCCGAAACACACGGGGTCACCATGAGTCAGAACCGGCTGGGCAGCAACTGTTTTTTGTTTTTGTTTCTTCGTTAAATCAGAAGTAATAGTTACAACACCTGCCCACCGATCTTCCTTAAATCAGAAGTAACGGTTACAACACCTGCCCACCGATCTTCCTTAAATCAGAAGTAACGGTTACAACACCTGCCCACCGAGTCTGGCGGTGAAGTGACTGAAGTGAATTCCTAAGCGCAGTGCCTGACATACAGTGAGTGCTCAGCGTTAGGGCTGTGACCGTCTTATTATTTTCTACAATGATGATGTATTACTTTTATAATCACAACCAAAAAGTTAATTAAGAAAAAACAAAGCTTTACCTCCTGTGCCTACAGCTAGGGTTGCTCAAACACAGGTCCTTGGGGCAGGGAGTTCCCTGGCCTGGCCTTGCTGGCCCGGGGTGTGTGTGTAGGTGAGCAAGGGAGGATGGAGCTCTGGGGAGGCATTCACAGGGCTGCCTACAGAGATCTGGGTTCCCCAGCTCTGGTCACCTCTGGAAAGCACTTCCATCCTCTTGGAATCTCAACCTGAGCAGCTGAGTCTTATTGCAAAGCAGTTATTTCGAAACCGAGTACATTCAGAGCTGAGGGATCAAGGGGCTCATTAATTCCCAAGTCTTCTGCGCAAAAGACCAAGACACTTCCTAGGTGAGACATGGGACAGGTCTCTGCCTTGGGGATGAGTAACGATTCGTGACCTTGTGACCATTTCAGTGCATTTTCTTTTGCCCCAAATCTCTTCCTGTTCTTGGGAACTGTGTTAATTTTTCTTCTCAGGCAGGAATTGAAGATCTGAAGCTGGAATTTGGAAGCGTCCGTTTGCTTGTGTCATAAAAATGCATAGAGTTCAGAAAACGACAAATTCCACCGCACAGCCAGGCAGGAGGTTTCCTTGGGAAACAAGACTCTCCCAGCTCAGACTCATTAACTCCATCTTGCTGCAGAGACTTTCCTGGGTTTTCTGGTGGCACAGTCATTAAGCGCGGCTGCTAACCAAAAGGTCGGCAGTTTGAATCCACTAGCTGCTCCTTGGAAAACCTATGGGGCAGTTCTACTCTGTTCTATAGGGTCACTATGAGTCGGAATTAACTTGACAACGACAGGTTTGGTTTGGTTTTTTTTTTTAATACTCCACCCAGTAGAGAAGAGAGAATGGGAATTCTGACCTCCGTCTTCCCTCATCACTTCGCAGCTCAGCCTCAGACCAACCCTGAGCATGACCAGACGCACCCTGATGGCCTAAGACCCGAGCTGCCCTTTGGGGCCTTTCTTCGGCAGATGGAAGAAGCTTTGATACCTACCTGTCCCAGAAGCTGGCCTTGTTTCTTGAGAGGCAGGGATTAAGCTCACAGGCTGTGCTGCTATATTGCCTATTCCCTGGCTGTGTGAACTGTGTGCCTCGGTTTGATCATCTGTAAAATGGGAATAATAATCGTACTGTCCTCATAGTGAGGATTAAGTAAACTGACACATGCAGAAAGCTGCAGAGAGGTGCCTGGAACAGTGTAAGCCCTCAAAACCTCAGTCATTACCATTATCGCTATTTGTCAGTTACCTAGCGCTGCTACAACAGAAATACCACAAACGGGTGGCTTTAACAAACAAGTTTATTTTCTCACCATTTAGGAGGCTAGAAGTCTGAATTCAGGGCTCTGGCTCTAGAGGAAGGCTTTCTCTCTCTGTCAGCTCTGGGGAAATGTCCTTGTCTCTTTTCAGCTTCCTTGCCTTGGCCCCTTGGTGATCTGCATGTGGCTTGGCGTCTGTCTTCCCCATCTCTGCTTGCTGCTTGCTTAATCTGCTCTTTTACATCTCAAAAGAGATTGACGTGAGACACACCCTACACTAATACTGTCTCATTAACATAACAAAGAAAACAGCTTCCCAAATTGCCACTATAACCTAACCTAACCCCTTGCCATCCAGTTGGTTCCAACTCACAGCGACCCAGTAGGACAAAGTAGAACTGCTCCATAGGGTTTCCAAGGCTGTAATCTTTGTGGAAGCAGACCGCCACATCTTTCTCCCAAGGAGCGGCTGGTGGGTTCGAACCACTGACCTTTCAGTTAGCAGCCAAGCCCAGTGCCCCTTATAGCCACTCTAGAGGTTAGGATTTACAACAGACATTTTAGGGGGACACAATGTAATCTACAGCACTATGATTGGTGTTATCTTTGGACATCACTCCCTTCCACTGATATGTTTTGAGAACTCCTTGTAGCAGATATTGTGAGTTTTGCATTTTACAAAGTGTTTAGATGTACATTTAACATTAATTATTTTCTTAAAGACACAACTCACATGCCATAGAAGTCACCCATTTCAGGTATACAGTCAGTGGTCTTTAGAGTATTCAGCTGTGCAACTATCACCACAACAGAATTTTAGAACTTTTTCAACATCCCAGATAAAAACTTCCTACCCATTTTGAGGTCATTGCCTTTTCCCGCTACCCCCACTCCAGCCCCAGCAACCACTAATCTCTTTTCTCCATGGATTTGCTATTCTGGATATTTCGTATAAATGGAAGCGTACAATACATAGTCTTTTGTATCTGGCTTGTTCCACTTAGCATAATGTTTTTCAAAGTTCATCCATACTGTAGCATATATTGGTACTTTATTCTTTTTCACTGCCAAATAACATTTCATCTGAATAACATCCCATTATGTGGATATACCACATGTTGTTTCGCTATTTATCAGTTAATGGACATTCGTTTTTGGTGATCATGAATAATGCTGCTATGAACATTGGTCTTCAAGTTTTTGTGTGGACATACGTTTTCATCTCTCTTGGGCATGTACCTAGGAGTGAGATCGTTAAGTTATATGGTAATTCTCTGTTTAGCATTTTGAGGAACTGCCCAACTGTTTTCCAGTGTGATTCAACCATTTACAGCCCTGCCAGCAAAGTCTGAGGGGTCCAGTTTGCCCACATCCTCACCAATAGCAGACCTGCCATTGTCTGCCTTTGTGATTATAGTCACCCAGGGTTAACTAGTTTTTAATTATGAGTTTAATTTGTATTTCCCCACGGATTAATGATGCTGAGCATCTTTTCATGTGCTTACTGGCCATTTGTATGTCTTCTTTGGAGAAATGTCTATTCAAACCTGTTACCCATTTCTTAGTTGGGCTATTTTTCTTTTTACTGATGAGTTTTAAGAGTTCTTTGTATATTCTGGAGCCCTGGTGGTGCAGTGGTTAAGAGATCCGCTGCTAAGCAAAAGGTTGGCAGTTCGAATCTACCAGCCACTCCTTAGAAACCCTATGGGGCAGTTCTACTCTCCTATAGGGTTGTTATGAGTCAGAATTGACTCAGTGGCAATGGGTTTGGTTTGGTTTTGGTTATTCTGGATGCCAGTCCCTTGTGAGAGACATGATTTGCAAATATTTTCTCCAGTCTGTGGTTTGCCTTTTTACTTTCTTGATGGTGTCTTTTGATGCATAAAAGGTTTTAATTTTGATGAATGTCGTATTTATTCTATTTTCTATTTTGTCACTTGTGCTCTTGGCGTCATATCTAAGAAACCATTGCATAAACCAAGGTCGTGAAGATTTACTTGTACATTTTCTTCAGTATTTTTATAATTTTTGTGCTTACATTTAGGTCTACAATCTAATCTGAGTTAATTTTCTTTATGGTGTGAGGTAGTGGTCCACGATTATTCTTTTACCTGGCACTATCCCATTACCCCAGCACCATCTGTTGAAAAGACTATTCTTTTCCCCATTGCATTTTCCTATCATCCATGCTGAAAATCAAGAGACCACATGTGAGAGTTTATTTCTAGACTCTCAATTCTATTCCCTTGAGCTGTATGTTTATCCTTATGCCAGTACCATACTGTCTCGATTACTGTAGTTTTGTAGTAGATTTTGAAAGTGTGAGTCCTCCAATCTTGTTTCTGGAGTTGTGAGTTGTGTTTTTGGAATTGTTTTGTGAGTCCTCCAAGATTTTTTTTTGCTGTTCTGGGTCCCTTGAATTTCCATGTGGATTTTAGGGTCAGCTTGTCAATTTCTACAAAAATTCTATCTGGATTTTGATAGGGATTGCATTGAATCTGTTGATCAATTTGGGGACTATTTCTACCTTAATAATATTAAGTCTTTCAATCTATGAACACGAGATGTCTTTCCATTTATTTAGATCTTCTTTAATTTCTTTCAACAATGTTTTGTAGTTTTCGGCATAAAAGGTTTTGCATGCTTTCGTTAAATTTATTCCTAGGTATTTTATTCTTTTTGCTGCTATTAAAAGTGGGATTTTTAAAAATTTCATTTTGTTTTTGTTCATTGCTGGTGTGTAGAAATAAAATTTGTTTTTGAATACTGATTTTGTATCCTGCCACATTGCTGAGCTCATTTATTAGTTCTAACAGTTTTTTAAAGTGGATTCCTTAGGATTTCCTATATACAAGTTCATGTCATCAACAAATACAGTTCTACTTCTTCTGTTTTAATCTGGGTATGGTTATTTAATTTTCTTGACTAATTGCCCTGGACTGAACCTCCAGTACAGTGTTGCATAGAAGTGGTGAGAGGGGACATCCTTGGTTTTGATCTTACAGGAAGGCATCCGGTCTTCCGCCATTAGTATCCTGTTGGCTGTGGGTTTATCATAGATACCCTTTATCAGGTTGAGAAGTTTCTTTCTATTCCTAGTTCGTTGATTGTTTTTTATCATAAAAGGGTGTTGTATTTTGTCAAATGTTTTATCTGCATCCATGAGATGATCATGTGGCTTTTACTCTTTATTCTGTTAATATGGTGCATTACAAAAAAAAAAAAGAAAAAAAACCATTGCAATCGAGTCAATTCCAACTCACAGCGACCCTAAAGGACAGAGGAGAACTGCCTCGTAGGGTTTCCAAGGAGTGGCTAGTGGATTCAAACTGCCAACCTTTTGATCAGCAGCCGAACTCTTAACCACGGTGCCACTAGGTGGATATTAAATCAACCCTGCATTCCTGAGATAAATTCTACTACCTGATTGTGGTATAAAATCCTTTTTATACATTGCTGGATTCAGTTTGCTAATATTTTGTCTTTAGGAGTTTTGCATATTAATACAATTTTGCAAAGTGCCCTTTTATGCAATTTTTGACACTCAGGTTGACTTCGCTTATATTGTGTCATGCCCAGAAAATATTAACATTATATAGTTTTTTTTCTTTCAGTTTTTGAAGCTCTGGGGTATTTTTATTTTCCCCACATAGGATCCCCTTCACACACAGAATATGAGAGGACCCTCAGGTAAAATATTTGTATTGTAGTGTTTTGTCCCATCTTGGAATTTCATGAAGTTACCAAGGGAACTGTAGTTTTCAACTACAAGAGTTCCCGTGATATTCTGTATCTGTTTTAAGTTTTTTATCTTGTATTTAAAAATATTTTTAAAAACCCAAAATAAGTACAATTAGCACTCACATGTGTACCATACCAGATTTTAATATAGTGGACTGTTGTTGTTAGTTACCATGGAGTGGGCTTTGACATGTGACGACCTTGTGTATAACAGAACAAAACACCGCCCGGTCCTGTGTCATCTTCATGACCGTATGTTTGACTCCATTGTTGTGGCTACTGTGTCGATCCATCTCATTGAGGGTTTCCCTCATTGTAGCTGACTCTCTACTTTACCAAATATGATGTCCTTTTCTTCTGGTTCATCTTTAGAAATATACTGGATAGCACAGTAAAAATTAACTTGTGCCCCACTGATTGTCTTTATAATAAGTGACTATTATAAATCTTCTCAGCACTACTCTGGGCGAATGTACTCAGCCAGAATGCTCCTTAGAAGCGAGGATGGTGAGACTTTGTCTCACATACTTTAGACGTGTTATCAGGAGGGACCAGTCCCTGGAGAAGGACGTCATGTTTGGTAAAGTAGAGGGTCTGCAAAAAAGAGGAAGACTCTCAACGAGATGGATTGACACAGCGGCTGCAACAATGTGCTCAAACACAGCAACGATTGTTAGGATAGCGCAGGACCAGGCACTGTTTCTTTCTGTTGTACATGCGGTCTACATGAGTCGGAAGTGACTCCGCGGCACCGAACAACAACAACGATAAATCAGAAGTTATCAAACACATTTAAATAAAACACTACATGTCATGTTTTATCCACTGGGTTTCTGTGGGAGATTTCCTTTGCAATAAGTCCAAGCCTACCTTTGAGGAAGAAACTAAAGTGCTGGGTCACTTGTCCAAATTGAAGGCTGAGCTGGAAAGAGAGTTCAGCTCTCTTTTCTCTCCATCCAGTACCCTTGACCTCCTATACCGTCTTTCAAGTGTCATTTGCTTCAAACAAAAGATATTTCATTTAGGATCCTCCCTCTACATAAGCCCACTTGAAACCACAGAGCCCTCTTTGTTGGATGCTGTAAGGTCCGTCCCGTTCCTCATGTTTGCTGTTTGGGCCGGTGTGCACATCTCAGAGGGATTGATTCTGCTTTGGAGATTTTCCCTTTTACCCTGCAGTTCTCAGGTGGGACAGAGGAAAATGAGGAAAGCCAATTAGAAGTGTGCTTTAGAAAAAGTTCCAAGGTGCGTCGACCCCGTGGGAGCTATTGACTTGTCTTTGGAGTTGATTTGACAAAGTCAACTTGTCCAATCGTACATTTACTGAGGATTTGCTGAGTATGTTTGCCCAGAGTGGTGCCAAGAAGAGAAGCATGACTTTTGGAGGGTTGGAATGGGTGCAACCCATCGAGATATTACTTCTGAGAAGTAAAATCAAAGACCTCAAGGATGAACGTGATCTGTCAGTCTCAGCTGAAGAAATGGAGGCCTGGGCCAAGGGTGCCCATCCATCACAGACGGCTGGGCTCTCATCTGATTGACGTTTCAGCTTGTTTGGCGTGGCTTTGGGTGCAGACTTGGTGCCTCACTAATTGGACTTGCCAGCCCTCACCTAAATAAAAGCCTCATAACCAAGGACAGCGATAATTCAGAAAGGCCTCTGGTGGTTTAGAGGAACATCTATACCAGACTACACACCCCTCTCTGTTGTCTGACCTGCATGGGGGTCTTGGAAAATAATAATGTTTCAAATCACGCAAGTTGGATCAGGACTGGTTTTCATGTTGAAACCGTCATAGAAAAGAGAGCAGAGCATGGACAACATTTTCTGAACATAGGCGTTAGTCATCAGGAATAGGGGCCAAAAATTGTTTTTCCAGAAGCACATGTTAGTACAGATCAAAGGGCTTTCCGTGTTTATGGCCTCCTTTGCAGCTTACTGCTCTTTCCCTGACAAATCCTCACCCCCCCCCCATTAAGTTCAGCATGAATCATTCACAGGATGAGTGTGAGGAACAAGTAAATTAATATACACGGGAAGTTACGAGAACAGTACCAGGCAAAGAGTAAATGCGCAATCAATGTGCTATTGTTACCATTCGTACCATCGTTATGATTGCTCATCTAGTCCTCTCCATTTATGCCACACAGTTCTATTTATCTGCTATGCGCATGTGCTGCAGGATAAACTATTTTTTTAAAGTAAAAGGAAATAGCACTTGCCTTCAAGACTTTTGGAAGTTAGTGAAGGAATCAGAAAAGCACAAGAGTAATTGGAATGCAAGTGAGCCGTGTTAAATGCTTGACCTACTCTGATGTCCAGGCCAAACCCACAAGCCTTCCCAGGGCAGAAGGGAAGCAATGCTCAGTGTGCCTGAGACAAGGTGCTTCCAGCTTACCCAGCATGCATCTGGTTTCCATGGCAACAGCTGGACTGAAAGGTGGGCAGGAAGGATGTGTGAAAGATGGCCAGAGATGACCATTACCTTAACCAAATGAACACACTGTTAAATAAAACATACCCCACTTTCCTATCTTGAGAAATACACCTTCATAATGACGTGGAGCCCAGATTCAAATGGAGAGTTCTCAGGCCACTTGGAGGTCAGCCTCAGAACATGGAGGCATGAGGAGATCCAGTCCCTGGGCCCAGAATGTGACCTGCCCCCTTCTCTCCCCCATCCTGGGCCCACTTCACATCACAAGGGGCCTTGCACACATGCGTGTGAGCATCCTGCCCACGCATCAAGCTGTATTCACCAGTCACCCACAAACAGTTGCCCCTGGACCACCCTCGGGCCTTGGGCCTGAGACAGTGCACACCAGTGCCACCCACAGGAGGTAGGCCTAGGGGAAGAGGCCCCAGCAGCATCTATAACCAGTACAGAGCCTCTTAGGTACCTGTACTGGGGTCCTGGGCCCCCAGAGCACGGTCTATAGAGCAAGGGCAGGCTCTGGGTGGGCATGCCCCCTTGAGCCCTTGGACTTCTCTATCGTTTGGGAGGAGGACCAGAGTTGGGTTCTGTAAAGCTCGGGGCCTGGGGCAGAGACTGCGCCCCCTTGCACAGGTCTAAAGGCAATACCAGTTCTTCGCCACTCCTTGACTTTTCAGTATTGGACTCTGGGGTCAGACAAATCTGCAGCCAATCCCAGCTTAGGCTGCAATACAACCTTTGCTGTTGTTGTCAGTCTACTCACTCCGGCTCATGGCAACCTCATGTATCACAAACAGAATGTTGCCTGGTCCTGTACCATCTTCACGATCATTGGCATGTCCTTCTCCAGCGATCAAGTCCTCCTGACGACGTGCCCATGGGTGGCCCTGCCGGTATTTGAGACACACGTGGCATGGCTTCCAGCATCATAGCAACATGCAACCCACCATCGTATGGCAGACTTAGGGCTTTTTCATTTGTAGAAGTGTACGTGTGTGGAGGTAGATGGGGGGACTGTCCTGAGGATTAAGTGAGAAAGTATTGCACGAGTACCTACCGTGAGCCTGGCACGCAGTAGGCCCTTTACAGGCCAGAGGCTCTTTCTCTCATCCTGTTAGAAGTAAACCAGATCTTAGTCTGAAAAAGTGGGAAGAACTGTTAAAGCAAATTCCACAAGCGTGTGTAGCAACCACCAGCATTATCTGGAGGGAAGAGCAGAGAGGATGGCCAGCAGGCAGGTGTGTGCGGTAACGGAAGTGCTGCCTCCACAGCAGTGGACTCTGGGAGCCGGGCCAGTGTTTCTCCCAGAGAGCAGTGGAGGGACCGGGAAAGGTGTACAGGCTGGGTCAATGTATTTTTTTCCCCCTATTTGGAGAAAATCTTGGTAGTCAGATGCAATTTGCCTGGAAATGTACGAAGATTAATGATTTGATGATTTTCCCATGTGAGGTCTATCTTATTTAGGACTCAGTCTAGGTCCCACTGAACTGTCAGCTCCTGAGGACAGAGCCGCGTCTTGTTCCCTAACGAATCCCCAGCTCCTAGCATATTACCTGGCACATAGTAAGTGTGCAATAAAAACGCATTGCATGAACGATTTCAAATCGGGTTTACTGCTTTGGATGGAAGACCCTTAGTTCATATGTTGGCTCTAAGCTTCCACAGGCATCTCCAACTGGACTCATTCTCTTCCTCAAATCTTTCCTCCTCCCACTTGCCTTTCTTGGTGGGCAGCACCACCAATCCCCCAGCCAGGACATTGTGCTCTGGACCTCCCTCTTCACTACCCCTTATACCTGGTTGATCAATCCCACGTCCAGGTGATTCTACCCATTTGGTAGTTTTTTTAATTTATCCAATTTACCACCACAAACCTAGTTCAGGACACTGTTTGCTCTGCCATGAGATACTGCAGAGCCTTTTAGATGCTCACCTCCCACCCACTGGTGTTCCTCACTCTATCCTCCCCAGTGCAGCCAGAGCAGCCTTTACACATCTGATCACACCCCTCCTGGGTTTCAGGATAAAGTCCAAGCTCCTTGATACAACCTGTGTGACCCTGTTGTGTTGTTGCCTCCACTAGACTGAAGATCACGAGAACAGGCTTTGTCGTGCTCCTCTTTGTATCTCCTGTTGCTATTGTCATCGTTAGCTGCCATTGAGCCCGCCCCTGACTCCTGGTGACCTCGTGCATACTGGACGGAAGGCTGCCCGGTCCTGAGTCATCCGCATGATCTGTTGTACATCCGACCGTTGTGATCCATAGCGTTTTCTTTGGCTGGGTTTTGGAAGTAGATGGTTGAGCCTTTCTTCCTGGTCCAACTGAGTCTGGAAGCTCCTCTGAAACCTGTCTAGCATCATCACAAGCTGCAAGCCTCCACTGACAGATGGGTGTTGGCTGCACATGGAATGCATTGGCCGGGAATCAAACCTGGGTTTCCCTCATGGAAGGCGAGAATTCCACCACTGACCCACCAAAAACCAACACCCATTACTGTCGAGGCGGGTCCGACTCACCACCAGTGCCTCCTATAATCAGCCAGAAGTCAATAACTGTTCGTTACATGAATGAATAAAGTTTTTTTTTAAATCAAAACAATTTTTGATCTATTAAGAAAAGCATGAAATTTGATGTTAAAGATTTAAACTATCAATCAACAAAGACAGCAGCTGCCCTGAGTAACTCTCAGTGGTTTGCCCTTCCTGAGCGTGGCCCACACCCACCGTGGCTGCTTCAGGGCAGGGCCTTGGGCACCTTGCACTGCCCTTCCTTTGGATATGGAGCTAATTCAGTCATGGAGTGAGTAGCTGGGCTATTTCTAAAAATCACCATCTTTCTCTGGAGTGGTCTCTCCTGAAATCTGACATATTTAAGCCACGTGGCGGCTCAAGAGAAGCCTGGAGAGTCTGTGTTAGAGGAACGGCCTTCAGGAGTTTATTCTGCAGCTGAAGGGCTGTCCAGGAATCACGAAGCTGGTCCATCTTTGCATTCACCACAACATTCTGCCCCATAGAGACACCTGCAGAGTTTCTGGGGAGAAAGTATCCGTGGTCTCATTTCTGGCGTAGGGATCACGCCGGTGACAGGTTTTGTTTATTCGTTTCTTTGAAGAAGCTACTTAATACCTCTGAGTCTTAATTTAAAACCAGTTGTTATCAAATCTCATGGCAACCCCACGTGTGTCAGAGTGGAAGTGTGTTCCGTAGGTTTTCCAGTGGCTAATTTTCTGGCAGTAGATTGCCAGGCCTTTCTTTTGAGAATCTTAATTTAGTCATCTTTAAATGGGAATAAAAACAGTAAATGCCTCACAGGGTTCTTGCGAGGATTAAACAAAATGAAGCGTGTGTTTGGTTTATCATCCCACTGTAAATGTTCCATGAAGGTCAGGGATTGTCGGTTAATTTTTTATATTTGCTTTGTTTTATAACAGGATTTGGAGATGCTCCTGAAATGTGTGCCAGATTATTAGATGAGACAAGTAAATGAGAAAACTAGGGTCTATAGGGACATCACAGCACCCAGAGAATCATAAGGGTTTTAGCTTCCTTGCGCCAGATACCCACTTGGCCATCCATTCACTTGTTCATCGGCTTGTTCAGCACTTGACTTTGGGCGGCTCTTTGGTCTGGGGGCATATTCAGAGGCTTGGCAGACCTGCTCGAGCCTCAGGATGGAAGAAGAGTCCCGAGACATCCAACAGCAATACAGTGTGAAAGGAACTGTGAGCAAAAAATGGAGACGGGTGGGTGTCCCATGGCTTGTCTGGGGAGGTGCCATGGATTGAATTGTGTCCCCCAAAAAGGTGTGTCAACTTGGCTAGGCCATGATTCCCAGTATTGCGTGATAGTCCACCATTTTGTCATCTGATGTGATTTTCCTATGTGTTGTAAATCCTACCTCTATGATGTTAACGAGGCGGGACTCAATCTACAAGATTAGATTGTGTCTTAAATCAATCTCTTTTGAAGTATAAAAGAGAGAAGTGAGCAGAGAGACAGGGGGGCCTCCTACCACCAAGAAACAAGAATCAGGAGAATAGCGCATCCTTTCGACCCGGGGTCCTTGTGCTGAGAAGCTCCTCGACCAGGGAAGATTGATGACAGGGACCTTTCCCCAGAGCTAACAAGAGAGAGAAAGCCTTCCCCTGGAGCTGGCACCCTGAATTCGGACTTCTAGCTTCCTAGACTGTGAGAGGATAAACCTCTGTTTGTTAAGGACATCCACTTGTGGCATTTCTGTTATAGCAGCACCACATAACTAAAACAGGGGGCTGCCTGGATTAGTCCTCATATACGATGCTCTGGTAGCGCAATGGTTAAGCGCTCCACTGCTAACCCAAAGGACAGTGGTTCGAACCCACCAGCGGCTCCACAGGAGAAAAGACCTGGCAATCTGCTCCCATAAAAAGGCCAGCCTAGAAAGCCCTGTGGGGCAGTTCTGCTCTGTCACGTGGAGTCACTACGAGTGTGAATCGACTCGTCTGCATAGAACAGCAACAACGAAACACAATGAACGAGGTTTGCAGTTACCTCTCCACCCTGACGATGTATCTGCTCTGTGTTTGTTTTAGCAGCTCCCTTGGGGGGCCGCATGTGATAAAACAAGAAGATGGCCAAGATCAACACCCAATACTCCCACCCCTCCCAAGACCAGCTGGCGGTAAGGATCATGGACAGAGATCTCGATCACGTTGAAAATGGCATCAGCCGGTAAGTAAGATGGCCCTTTCATTTGATACCTAGACCAGCCCAGGTTATTCCGTAGTCAGACCTGGGAGAAAGAGTACCTTAGCACTGGCAAACCACAGGTTTGGGTGGAAGGGGAAATTCACAGTGCTCTTTCCACCTTCATTTTTCATCACACTGAATTCACAGCCCCCAGTGAAGTAGGTTCTCCCTCTCCCCCCATTTTAGAGATGTGGAAAATGAGGCCCAAAAAGTTGCATAACTTCTAGAAGATGACAAAATGAAGGTTCAAATACAACAAAATATACTGTAAAAAACTCCCCAAACTGCCACCCATTCCCTCACGTACAACAAGCATTGGTTGCAGTCCTACTGTGTGCCAGCCACTGTCCTGGGCACTAGGGACCTAGTAGAAACCCGACACCCTACCCCTCACCTCCAGGGAAGGTCAGAACACAGGCCAAGCCTGGAACATCCAGTTCATGGGCCTGTGAGGAGTGGATTGCGCCTCCACAGTTAAGCCATCGGCCCATCAATGACATCCTGATACAGCTGGCCGCAAGGAAATCTTGAGTTCTAGGATGTTGGGTTCTACTTCTAGTCCCGTTTTGCACAGTGGTTAAGAGCTCAGCTGCTGAGCAAAAGGTTGGCAGTTTGAATCCACCGGCTGCTCCTTGGAAACCCTGTGGGGCAGTTCTACTCTGTCTGTAGGGTCGCTAGGAGCTGGAACCGACTCGACGGCAATGGGTTTAGGGTATTGTGTTCTACTTCTAACCCCATTTCTAACTTAGTAGACCTGGGAAAACTCACTTAACTAACTCTCCGTGCCTCACTGTCTTCACAAATTGGAAAAGTATTCTTTTCCAAGCTCCCGGCATGATCGTGAGGATACAGGCAAGTATCTATTTGGAGAAAAAGGACTTACATTTTTATTTCCTTAAATTCTCAATGAGATGATTTAGTAAAGACATGAGGAACCTTATTTCCAGTATTTATGTTATTTTTGTCCTAAGTATATGGTATGGAAAACTTCTCCCTCCTATGATACTTAAATGCATATTATCTGGTGATCAAAAAATGCAGCGAAACCCCTCGGTCCCCACAACCCCAGGATGTACACCTCATCCATCATCTCTTCCCATTCATTTATACGCGTGTCACTTCCTCACGCATGCACATCTGTTCTCTCTCTGTCAAGGTTCTTGGCCCCAACATCTCCGAAAACTCTGCGAATAAGCAATGGGCTTAGGATTCTCTAGAGAAAAAGAACCAGTGAGTCACATATGTATATATATATAGAGAGAGAGAGACAGAGAGAGAGAAAGAGAGAGAGAGAGGGCAGGGCCCTGGTGGTGCAGTGGTTAAGAACTTGGCTGCTAACCAAAAGGCTGAAGCTGCTCCTTGGTAAACATTTCAATGGTAGAATTTCAGGCATTAAGAAACAAGTGCATTGAGAAAAAAAAGATCCTCTTCCTTGGAATTATGTCATATAAGGCTCTCCCTGTTCTTCTGGGCCAAATATGCCTTTCTGTTGTTGCTGTTAGGTGCTGTCAAGTCTGTTCCAACTCATAGCAACCCTATATGCCTTTCTAGGCTTGGGCATTTGGACAATATTTAAATCAACATGGAATCATCTTTTCCCCCCTTCATCTCCCTTGTAAGGATCAGGAAACTGAAGCTCAGAGAGGGTAAGTGACAGCCCAAAGTTCAGCCAGCACATAGGTGCTGGAGGCAGGATTCGAACTCAGGTCACTGCCTCATGCTGCTGCCGCCCCTGTGAGTGGGGGTCAGAGATGCGCGGCTGGTCTCACTGCTGCCGCTAGCAGGCCTGCTTTTGTGATCTGGGTGGGTGCTGCCTTCCTGGCCCACTGGCTCTGATGTCATGGGCATTGATTGCTTTGCTGGTCTCCGAGTACGCCCTCAGTAACTGCAGAAAGCAGCCTGGGCGGAAATGCCGTGCCGACCGTTTGGTGCCTGGGGCTCCCTGAGGAGACGCGGCCGTGGACGGAAGGCCTCCTGATCTGGGATTGCCTTGGGGACCTTCCTGGCACACACCACTACGACCCAGGCACTGGGGAGGTGACCCACGGTTCCCCTGCCGCTTCCTCCTGTGACTGACCAAGGTACCTTGGAAGGTGTGTCCCACCTTCATAGGACACAGAAGATCATGGGGGCAGGGAACCGGAGTTTGTGGACTGCAGCGGGGGCTCTGACAGGGTCTCTTATGTGCATGAGGATGAGGTGCACGTGCTCTCTGATGGAGTACGTTCAATTTGGTGGTTTGGAAATGAAGAGCCACAGCCAGGTAGTACAGCCGGAGGGATCAAAGCCATTCTGAACAGATGTCTCTAGCGGCGGGCCACAGGGCTCGGTCCTTAGCCACGTCCTGTTCAGCTTCTGCTTTAATCAGGGTCATACAAGAGAATGGAGCCCTGGTGGCACAGTGGTTAAGAGCTCGGCTGCTAACCAAAAGTTGGGCAGTTCAAATCCACCAGCCACTCCTTGGAAACCCTTTGGGGAGTTCTACTCTGTCCTATAGGGTCGCTATGAGTCAGAATTGACTCGATGGCAATGGGTTAGGGGTTAGAATGCAGAGGGTGGCTCTGTGGGGTGGTTGAGAGCAGAGGCTTTGAAATGGGAGTGGAGTGATATTCGAATATCAGCTTTGCCACTTGGCTCTGTGACTTTGGGAAAATTACTTAACCTCTCTGGGCTTCTGTTTCCCCCCTTATTGGGTGGTGTGGATTAAATAATAAAATGTTTGTGGCCTACCCACAGTAAGCACTCACTAAATGGTATCTGTTTGTCTATGGCATTAGTGAATGAAAAGGAGTTGGGAGAAAAGGCTACTATGATGCCCTCATATATCAAGAGTCCCAAAAAATCAGTGACCAGAACAAATGGGAAGGCCCTGTGCTTAGTCCTAAAGAATCAATTGCATGCGCACAAGATAGGGACTTCCAGCTTGTGCTTTAGGACTCCGGGTTTCGGCTGATGGCAGTTGGTGGTGGGACCACCATAAACACACAGACCAACAAAGACCTTTAGGATTGACCTCAGTCTCCCTGCCCAGTCAGGCGGGAACACGAGGACCTGTTCACAGAGTGACCACGACAGGGAAAAGACCTGGACCAATGAGGAATGGCTGGGTGAGCTGGGGGTTTCCAGCCTGGAAAACAAGAGGCAGCAGAGGTGTGCTCGTTGTCAATCACTGAAGGCTGTCGGGAAGATGGCGCTCCTGACTCCTTGTGGTTCCAGCAGAAGCAGCTCTGATGTGGGGAAGCTGAAGGAAGAGCCTGCTGGCAGGCAGAGCAGTCCAGAGAAGGGTGGGACAGGCCCTGGGGGGCAGTGTGCTCCCCGCTGCTGGAGAGGCACGGCGGGAGGAAGGGATGCGGCTCAGCGCTGGACCAGCTGATTTTTGAGAGTTCTCCCAGCCCTGGGATTCAGGACTTTGGCTTCTAATCATTTGCCAGGGAGACACAAAGCCTGTTTCCTGACATTAATTCTTGCCTCCTGCTTAAACCGTGTTACAACCTTGTTAAGAAGGCCGATTAGCTTGGAATCAGTCACGTGATGGGATTAATTTGTCTTGCCTTGGCGCCTGAAGACTCAGAGAAAAAAATGCAAATCCCTAGAGGCCAGGGCCTGGATGGCTTTTAATCGGGCTGAGAAAACTTCAGCCCTAAACCAAAAAACAAACAAACAAATCCATTGCCATCGAGGGGGGTTTAAAAGAAAGAAAAATATTCCCGAACACATTGGTCATATTCCACGCAATTCAACAAAGACCAGGCTCTGCTGATGTGACTGGTGCCCAGATTCTATACTACAGACTATAGTTCCGTACAATAGAGAACTACTGCGCTACCCACTCCTCACGTCTGGCCGTAGTGAACGCCAACGTGCAAGGTGAGAGTAACGCTGGCTGTGAAGGATAAGGTACGTGTCAGCTTGGCTGGGCCATGATTCTCAGGGGTTTGGCAATTAGGTAATGATGTAATTTGGCAGTTATGTCATGATGTAGTCATCCTCCATTTTGTGATCGGATGTGGTCATCCTCCATTTTTGTATAATGCTGAGTTTTGCATACTAACCTAGTCTTTGGAACCTAACCATGTTGATAAGTGAGGGGTGGGTGTATAGAGCATAGTTCTATCTATATTCATGTTTTTTACCATGAATTGCACAGGTGAGCTCACTGCCCAAGTTACCTTTGCTTTGCAGGAGACCAAGACTAAGATTTAGCAAAAGGGCCCAGTGGAAATGGATTTTCATTTGAAAATACAAACGGTTTGAACTGCGCATGGAAGGCAAGGCCAATTCCGTATAACATTCTGGGCCCTCCTGTTAACCAGCTGGTTCCCAGGAAGGCTGACAGACAAGCACACCCAGACCCCGGCGGGTAGTGTGACTGCAGACACACAAAGGGAGAGGAGGCTCGGGAAGGCCTCTGGAGGGGTGGCCTTAACCAACCAGTTGCTGTTGAGTCAATCCTAACTTGTGCGTGTCAGACTATAACTGTGCTCCACGGGGCTTTCAATGGCTGATTTTTTGGAAATGGCAGATCACCAGGCCTTTCTTTTGAGGCACCTCTGGGTGGACTTGAACTGCCAACCTTTCGGTTAGCAGCTGAGAGCATTAACCGTTTGCACCACCCAGGGACTCCGAGCTGGCCTTGGAAGGTAGGATTTCAGTAGCCGGGATGGGTGTGAACCAGAATCCTCGTTCTGGCAGCGTTCTGTGAAAACCCCTGCTGTGTTTAGAGGTGGCCGGCAGCGAGGGCTCCTCCCCACCCCATCCTCTAACAAGGACCACACGGCATTTCTGCTGGGCTGCTCCCTTCCTCCTGCCCGCGGACAGTAGTAAGGCTTATTAAAGGAAAGGCCCCATTCATCCAAAAAGCTGGGACTTGCTTCAGCCTGAACAGAGGTGAGGAGCCCCTGTATCGAGGCTCAGCGACGGCAGCTTTCCTCACCAAGCAGAGCATCTGGCCGTTTCATCCCCAACTGTGGCCAGGAGGTGGACGAGCTTGAAATCAATTTAGCTCGCTGCATATGTGATTTCTAGTACCCTCTCGCTGGGTGAGGAGACATTGTCAGAACTGCAGCAAGGGATTGTCATGGAGACCAGGCGACTGGCTAAATCCCAGAGAAGTTCTTTCAGCAGCCAGAGGTCTGCCAGGTAACAGACCAGCCTCAGCCCTCACCTTGGGGAGGGGACAGTGTGGCAGAAGGAAGGCAGATACATCTCAGGAAGAAGTGGTGGGTGGGAGCGAGGTTAAAGAAAGGCAGCGGCAGAGCGGTCAGTCTATCCGTGAGCTATTTCCTCCTGGGTCAGGTGTCCTGAGCTCAGGAAGGGCGAAGAACAACTGCCTTTATCTTAAATAGCTTTTATAAAAAGTGATATTGAGGTACTTGCTCAATTCTGGAAGAATTCAGAAAAGAGATAACTGGGGACAGTGGTCTTGACCAGCCAGCCATGAAGGTCATTGGGTAGATAACCCGCATACTGCATACTGACGGTGGGTGGGTCTGATGCAGCCTCTGGCAGGCTCTCACAGGTACGTGTCTGGACTTCATAGGACGCTGGCTCCCTTGCAAAGGCATTTGAAAGATGAACTAGGCTGGTGATCCCTGTCTCCCTTCCAATCATACCTGTATCCCAGCTTCAGAAGCTGCACCATCTTGGGCAAGTCATTTCATCTTTTCAGATGTCATCTAGTGAATGCACGGCACAGCGCCTAGCCCGCAGGCTGCTGCAAGGCCGCGTCGGGGCCAAGCGCTCACAACGGACGGGGGCTCAGGAATATGGGCTCATTATGTCCCCCCGCCAACCAAAATCTTTAAAAAAAACCCACTGCCATCGAGTCGATTCTGACCCATAGCAACCCTATAGAACAGGGTAGAACTGCCCCATAGGGTTTGCAAGGCTGTGATCTTTACAGAAGCAGACTGCCATCTCTTTCTCCCCCAGGGTGGCTGGTGGGTTCGAATCACCAACCTTTCGGTTAGCAGCCGAGCGCTTTAACCACTGTGACACCAGGGCTTCTCCACCGAAGTCTTTTACCCATGCCTAATTTCAGATAGGTGTGTGTTCTACATATTTTACTGAAGATTATTGCCAAAAAATGTTACATATTTATTTATCCTTCATTTTTTTCCACTGTAGAGGATGCCAAACCTACCATCATTACTTCACTGTTCCTAAGCCTGGGCATTTAAGCGGTTACCCGTGTTTTCGCTTCACTAATAAAATGCCATCTTGAGGCCCTTTGGTTGCAAGGAAGGGACCCCTCACACTGGGCGAGGGGACGGCCGTCTCCTAGGCACGGGGCCAGGGGCCAAGGCAGCTGCCTTCTCCTTCCCATTCGCTGGTAGGGTTTCGTGGTCTGTGCTTTTTTCTCCACGTCTCCTCTGTTTTCTTCCCTCAGTAGTCCGTTTTCCTGTGCTCACACGTCTCAGTCACAGACCGAAAATGGCCTTCATCACATAATCTTTGAGTTCAGACACCCACCCCCGTGCTGAAGTGGCCATTGGTTCAGAACCTTGAGCGAGAACCTGATTGGCTGCTGGTCAGCCAATGGACTGTCTCTCTGTGGATCAGCTGTCCTCTGGACCCTGCTGGCTGAGGCTGGTGGGGAGTTATGAACTTGGTTCCACCCCTTCAGCAGATAGAGGGTGTGAGTAGGGGGCACGGCCAGAGAAGAGGGGCTGGGCTGTTGGCGGTGGTGGACGCCATGAGTAGTATACTGTATCCAACTCATGGCTCCCCCATGTGTTACAGAGTAGAACTGCTCCTTAGGGTCTTCTTGGCTGTAAACTTAACAGAAGCAGATTGCCAGGACTGCCTTGTGCAGTACCTCAGGGTGGGTGCCAACCATACAACCTTTAGGTTAGCAGTCTAGCACAAATCATTTATGTCACCCAGGGACCTTTGGGCTGGGCAGGTACCTCAAAATATGTCTATAGCAGCAGCTATAAGCGTCGCTGTACATGGGGTGCTTTCTTGCTTTGATTTATTTCCTTAGGCTAAGATCATAAGAGTGTGATTAGGGTCAAGGTAAGTGACAATTCATGACTCATCTCCAGGCAGCTCAGAACTGATTCTGACCAGGCAGACCTGTCCGTGGGGTCCCCTGTAGATGGCAAGTCAGGGAAACCAGGAGCAGAAAAGCCAAGTGGAGTCTCTCTTTCCTTTCCACTCTGGCAGAGATGGGGAGGCAGAGGGTGAGGGAAGGTCTCTCATGGGAAAGCTTCAGCTAAGCCAAGCTCTGAGGACATGGACTACCTGGTCAGGGGTGCTCGAGCCTGTGACAAGCCCCCAGCAGGGTCTGGCTCCAGGAGAGCAGTCCAGAGCAAGTTGCAAAGAAACTTCTACACAAACCTGGGGAGAAAACTAGAGTTTGTAGGAGATAGAATTGATAAAGATTGGGAAAAGAATCTAAGTTGCATCTGGGTGCTTGTTTCTTTAAATTTCACTCTAAATTTTGTCATCATCTAAAAACAGTATTTTTTCACCGTTACTATGCTTATCAGTCATAAGAAAGAGCTCTACACTGGGCAAAAGGAATGATGAATAGAAAAGTTTACTAATCACCCATTTGGGATCATTCCTTTGGTAGCGTCCAGGTATTAAAAAGACGAAGCCAGAATAAACCCAGTGCCCCTTAGTGTACTGAAGGTTTACTACGAGAGGAAGACCCCCAACGAGATGAACTGACACAGTGGCTGCAATGATGGGCTCAAACATAACAACGATTGTGAGGATGGCGCAGGACCAGGCAGTATTTTTTTCTGTTGGACATACGGTGGCTATGAGTCAGAACCGACTCGTCAGCACCTAACAGCAACATACTGAAGGTGGTAGACAGAGAAAAGAACCAGCCACCCTTCACTCCTCCTTTCCTCTCCTTTACAAACAGTTAAGGCACTAGGCTGCTAACTGAAAGGTTAGAAGTTCAAGTCCACCCAGAGGTGCCTTGGAAGAAAGGCCTGGTGATCTACTTCTGAAAAATCAGCCATTGAAAACCCTAAGGAGCACAGTTGTACTCTGACACACATGGGGTCGCCAGGAGTCAGAATCAACTGGGAAGAAACTGGCTCCCCCGCAGGGTAGAGGTTGCAAACGTGGGCCCACAGGGACCCCAGCACCCACATCCTGCTGGTCACCTCTGCTTCTGCCCTGGCTCCTCAAGAAGAAGAGCACCTTTCTTCTACCTCTTCACACTCGCCATCGGTCTGTCTGTCGGTTGCCCTTCCAGGGTGTCGCGACTCATCGTCTCGCTGCGAGCTTGGGCGGCCAGGCATTTACACCACGAGGACCAGCGACCTGACTCTTTCCTGGACCATTTCCAGGGGGCTGAGCTCAAGGAGGTGTCCAGCCGAGATAGCACCGCCCAGTCCAACCTGGGCAGCCAGGAGCCACCAAGCAGAGAGAAAAGGTAAGGAACCAAAAAGGAGGAGGAGCCACCTGCTCAAGACGGGGAGGGAAGCACGTGGCTTTGCCGTCCAGCTGTGATGCCCCCAGTGGGGCAGGGTGGGAGGGGCTGGAGCACCGTCCTCACAGCTGGTCCTTGAAGAGGGCGTCTGTCCACTGGGGAACGCTGTAACCCGAGCACAGCCCTCCTCCCCCGGACTGCAGAAGGGGGAGCCCTTTAAGCAGAGTCACCAACCTGGTTGACCCTTCCTACATGGCTGTTAGCACCCCTGGAATCACTGCTCTGAGAAATGCATCTGGGACGCTGGTCTACCACCTCCCTCCCTCAAAGGACCCTCGTCCCATGCCTCATTTTGTTCAAACACAGGGGCTCGGAGCCGCCAGCCTCGGGGGCACCTAAACGGTGCCTACACTTTCCCATGTAATTGTGTGGGCATTTTTCTGGAAGAGGTCTGTAGTTTGGTCTGTCCCAGATCAGTCAAAGTGGTTATGTGAGGGCGCAGTAGGTGGGAGAGCGGAGGGGACAGTCTGCTTTTCAGTAGGAGGGTCTGTGGGACAAGGCTGCTGAGTGTCCTCCCGCATGGCCCACCGCCCGGGCTGGGGGACTGTGGTGGGTGCTGGCTGTCACAGACACCCAGACAAACCTGCTGGGCTGATGCGCCCTGCTCACACACACACACACACACACGCACACGCACGCACGCACGCACACGCATGCATGTACACGCATGCACACGCACACATACACACACACGCACACACACACATACGCACACACACACAGCAGCTCGCTTGTTCTTGAGAAGTGCCCCCTGAGAGTGGTCTGAGGATAAACCTCTGGGCCACCACAAGTGGGTCACTTGTCCCTGAGGAGAGTCTCCTTCGGCCACTTGGGGCAATCCCGACGGGAGGAGAGGTAAGAGCCTGAGGGGAAGGCTAATTCTTGCCCAGATCCTGCTTTCTAAAACACAGGTTGAAGATCTCTCTTTTTGGCTGAGGCCCCTAGGTAGTACCAAGATTTATAAGATGGGAAGGTGAAAATAAGCCTGATGTCTGCAGAACAGAAGGTCCCTGTGTAATTTGTTAGGGAAAATGCCTTCTGTTTTTGCATGAAGTCAGGATAAGGGCTCCGATTTGGGCTTCTCAGATGGGACATACAAGTACCTAACCCCTGGGGAGTAGAAGGTCGTGGAACCACGGAGAAATGCAGTAGATCTCCCTGGAGCTTCAGCTTTACTTCTGTTGTGTATGTGTGCATGTGTGTCTGTGTGTGTGTGTGTGTGTGTGTGTGTGTGCGCATATATGTGTGCACGTGTGTGTGTGTGTGCAGGGGGTTATAGTACATGTTAGGCAGTTGACTGCAAAATGTACAAACATGTTTAAGATAAAATATGAGGGTTCAGAGAAATTTCTTGGTGGTGGCCCAATAGGTTATGAGGCCCACATCCTCTTCTTTGCTGGGGAAAGGTGAGCAAATGATGGCTGAGAGGGTGAGACCCTCAGAGAGGCATTCTTGGGCACGTGTTGTCACACAAGCTGGACTGCAGACCCTCCTGGTGGCCTGGGCTCTGGGAAGGGGACATGGGAGGGCCTGGGGGGCAGCTCTCGGTTCCCAGGCTGGGTGCTGGCGATGCCTATCCCAGAATCCCAGGACCAGGCTCCCAGACTGAGAGAGGCCTGCATCCTGTTCACTGCTGGGACAGAAAGACAGGGGGACGGCAGACAACATGGAAGAAGAAACCACGGAGGAAGAAAGGCGACGGCAGGAGAGGAGGAAAAAGAGATCCTTAGCCAGACTTTCCAGGACTTCCGAACCAGACGGGTTCAGTTCCTTTCGGGCCAGCAAAGACTTCCTTGGCTTAATCAGATTATCTTCTCCACAACCTTACACTAATGTAGATGAATATTCGATGCTGTGCCCATTTTCAAGTATGGCCAGATGAGCAGAGAGCTGAGCCAGCAGCACATCAGAGTAGGACCCGCCTATATCACAGACACGTGGTCACCCCCCGGAAGGTTCCGGGTGTGTAGATGCTGTGTGACGGTGCAGGATGGCAGCTGATCAATCAGGGAGGCTTTCTTGGGGAGGGGGATTTTGAATTTTTTGAGGCAAAGTCCCATCTGTGAAGTGTCTGTAGAGGCCTGGCTTCCTGGTTAAATGTTGCACTTTCCTGAGAAGGCTTGGCCTGTGGGATCCTGGGAACAGAGACATGGAGCACCCAGGCCGCTGCACTACATGGATCTGAACTGTCACTCCTTCAACATATCACAGGGGTTGATTCCTCGGGGGAGTTTCAGATGATCAGAACCTGTTCCCGTCACAGCCACATCTTGGATGGGGAGAGAGACTTGGGCAAGGCAAGCAGACATAGCCGGAATGAAGGCAGGAAGGGATAGAAAACTGGATGAATGGAAATAGGGAACCAGGGGTGGCGAGGGGGAGAGTGTTGACACATCATGGGGTTGGTGACCAATGTCACAAAACAATTTGTGTATTAACTGTTTAATGAGAAACGAATTTGCTCTGTAAACTTTCACCTAAAGCACAATTAAAAAAGAAGAAGAAGTAGTAACCAAAATGAGGCCTGGGAGATGTTCAGCGTTGTAGAGAGGCATCTTGGGAGGCAGCCCAGTGTCCCTGGTCACTGGGGTCTTCTACAAGTGGGTCTGCAGTGACCACAGACAGGCGAGCCCCTTCCAGCTCTGTGCGTTCAGATTCCCCAATGCTGTGCTCTCTCTGCCTCTCTGCAGCGTCTGGCCGCTGGCCAGAAGCAATGCCAACACCTCCAACAACTCAGGGAAGGAGTAAGTACCTGCGCTCCTGAGTAGAGCCCTGCTCTCCTCCCCCAGCCCCCTGCCCCTCGGAAGCCCAAGCTTTGTCTCCCTCCTCAAGTACTCCTGCTCCCCACCCCCAACCAGTAGACCATTCCAGAATCCTGTCTCTGTCATTGGAAATCCAGCCCTGTGGACAAATGGGGGACGGTTGACTGTACTGTGGGGCTGTGGACTCTCCTCTGTAAAGCCAAGGGCTGGAGTGGAGAAACGTTTCCCACCTTAGCATCCTGTATCTCTGTGCGTTGAGGGGGCAGGCTTGCTGATGCTTCACGGAGCAGCGGATATTCTCCTCAGGGATGAAACACATTTCCATTCTGCAACTTCAAGCTCCTGTGTGTCAATGAGATGCCCTTGTCTTACAGCCAATTCAGGCCAATTTTGAGGGTGTAATCAGGGCAGCGGAAAGAGGAAATTTAAATATTTCCGGAGACTAGCCTCTTGAAATGGTGACCTGCTGTGATTACTTTCTATTGCCAGATGTTGAGCTAGCAGAATCGGCTTGATGAGTGATTCTAGCAGACACCACCCAAGGGCCCAGGGGAGTGTATGCGTGTGTATATGCAGTGTGGGTGTGTGTGCAGGTGTGTGTGTGTGTGTGCGCGTGTGTGCATGGGGGGGCATGTGTGTGGGTGTGGGTGTGTGGGGGCATGTGTATGGGTGTGTGCGTGTATGTGTATGTGCGTGGGGGGGCACATGTGTGGGTGTGGGTGTGTGCATGTGCGTGTGTGTGCGTGTGTGTGTGCATGCGTGTGTGGGTGTGTGTGGGTGTGTGTGTGCATGTGTATGTGGGTGTGTGTGCGTGGGTGTGCGTGCGTGTGTGTGCATGCACGTGTGCGTGCGTGTGTGCGTGCGTGTGTGTGCATGCACGTGTGTGTGCGTGCGTGTGCGTGCGTGTGCGTGTGGGTGGGTGTGCGTGTGTGCGTGCGTGCATGTGTGTACGTGTGGGTGTGTGCGTGTGTGTGCATGCGTGTGGGTGCATTCGCACACCCGTGTATGTGCGCCATTCTGCAGCCTCGGAGCCTCTTTATGGAATAGCTTGGGGGGGAAACGGATGGGAAAAAGGTCTCAGCTGGAGATGGGGGAAATCATCAATGCTGGCATGAAATGCCAATTTCTTCAAATCGAGAGAAATGTACCAAAACTTTTTCTTATTATTTCCCTCTTTGTTCCTCAGACAGAACTTTTTTCTCTTTCCTTCCATGAACCTTAGTTGCATTTTGTTTGCCTAAATTGGGACATCGAATCTAGAGAACCAAATTCCAACAATCAAGGAAAATAGAATTATTTCATCTGCAAAACCATAGTAATCATGATGTGCGCTTGGTTTAAAGCTAATCCTGATGTCACACACCCCTGAGGCCCTGGTAGATGAAGCCTCCCAGTCAGGGAAGGACTCAGGGCGCCAGCCACCGTGAGCGGAGATCCTGTGGGTCTTAGGCTTCTTTGTCCTGCCGCCGGGAGAGATGAGTAAGGATGGGGGCGGCGGGGGGACACTGTTGGCTGCAACACACTCTTTATTCTTTATATTCAGGCTTCTGTTATGGGCCCGACTCATACTGACCCTACAGAACAGAGCAGAACTGCCCCATAGGGTTTCCAAGGAGCAGTTGGTGGACTTGAGTGGCTGACCCTTTGGTTAGCAGCTGAGCTCTTAACCACTGTGCCACCAGGACTCCATGAGTCGGAATCGACTCGATGGCAATACGTTTGGTTTTTGGTATAATGGGCCCACTCTGTAGCCAAGGACCTGAGGACAAAATCAGGGACTGTCCCAAAAGGGGCCATCTGGGTGCAGAAGACACAGGCAATAATTCTTGATGACATCTCTCCCCATTCTTCCCCCATATTTCTGGCCTTTTCACTTGATCCCATAAATCCTAAAAATCTTTCCTGTTCCCAGCCAAAACCAGTATCACTGGGCTATTCCGGGATGCAGCTGCGTGGCGCTGGGTCTCTCCTAGGCCCTCAGCAGTTGGCAGGCAGAGGAGAGGCCAAAGCGTGTAACCTGCTGTAATTGCTTTCTATTGTCAGATGCTGAGCTGGCAAGATCAGTCTGATGGGTGTTTTGGGGACCACGAATCAACAAGGCAAGCTGAGCCTGATGTAATTAAATTCCATGCAGGGCTAAGCCAGCCCGACGAGCTTGTGAGCAGCGCCCTCTGCTGGTGGCTAGGTGTTAAAACTTGAGTGGTAGAGAACAGACTTCAGGAATCATATTGTGAGGTAGATGCCAGAGAATGGAGGCTGGGTGACTGCCCTGCTTCCTCCCATTGATCATTTTAATAATTTTTTATTCTTATTTACTATTTTTTTTTGAAACCCTGGTGGAGTAGTGGTTAAGAGCTACGGCTGCTAACCAAAATGTTGGCAGTTTGAATCCACCAGGCGCTTCTTGGAAACCCTGTGGGGCAGTTCTACTCTGTCCTATAATGTCGCTATGAGTCAGAATCAGCTCAACAGCAACGGTTTTTCAATGAGATTTACTTTTTTTATATAGTCCTCGCCTAAAACTTGGAAAACAAGGAAAATCACACCCGAGCACATACGCAGAAGAAGTATACTTCGCGTTAGCATGGAACCCCGGTACCATCCTTTTTCTAAGCATGTATATGGAATATACGTATGCAATGTACTGGTTAAGAGCGTTTGTATCCCAACTCACCACCGAAGAGCTCTGTGACCCTGGGCAAGTTACGGAACCTCCCTGTGCGTCAGTTTTGTGACTTGTAGAACAAAGATAGTGATAGCGTCCTACTCCCAGGGTCATGTGACGACTAAGTGGGCTAATATGGGTAATGTGCTTAGAACATACCTGGTACACAGTAAGTGCTAAATAAATATTGGCTAAGTAGAGGGTCAGCGAAAAAGACGGAGACCCTCAATGAGATGAATTGAGACAAGGGCTGCAGCAATGGGCTCGAACACACCAGTGATTGTGGGACTGGCGCAGGGCGGGGCAGCGTCTCAGTCTATTTACCATCACGTGAGTCAGGGCTAACCCAACAGCAACTACTAACAATTGTGATGGACAGAGTCATCATCCCCTCCCAGGATGACCATGTCCCTGGAACCTGTGGCTGTGTTACCTACAATGGCCGAGGGGACTTGGCAGGTACAGTTAAGTTTAAGGAACTTAAAATGGAGAAATGACCCTGGATTAACAAGGTGGGCCCAATCTAATCACGTGAGTACTTAAAAGCAGAAGAGGGAGGTAGAAGAGAGAGGAAGGAGGAGAGATTCGAATGTGAGGGACTCAAGCAGCTGGAGGAGGGGCGCCATGACCCACATTATGCAGCAGCCTCCGGAAGCCGGGGAGCGTTCCTAAGCTTACAGCCAGCAAGAAGATGGGACCTTGGTCCTACAACTGCAAGGAACTGAATTATGCCAACAACCCAAATGAACAGGAGAAGGGTTCTCCCTCCGCTCAGGGCGCATTAAGCGGTAAGCACGCTGGCACCGGCTTGCATTGAGCAAGGTGCGCACGGGCTTAATTGCCTTTACTTGCTAATCTGTGGTGAGCAATTTCAATTGGGTTTCACCACATCCTTGACATGGTGGGGGACAGGTGAAACTGTGCACTCAGGATTGGTGGGAAGGCCCAATTGGGCCCGTGCAGACCTGGCTTATTGGGTAATCCGGCCCTGCGGGTCTTCAGAAAGGAACATGGCCTGCTAACAACTTGATTTTAGTTCAGTAAGACCCATCCTGGGCTTCTGACTGCAGAACTGTAAGATAATAAATGTATGTGGTTTTAAGCCACTAAATTTCTGCTAATTCATTATGGAAGCCATAGAAAACTAATAGGGCTTTTGATGCCAGAAGTGGGTGCTTCTATAACAAATACCTAAAAATGTGCAAACAGCTTTGGAATCAAGCACGAGGCAGAGACTGGGAGAATTTTAGGGAGCGTGATTTTTTTTTTTTTTTTTTTTAAAAAAGCCCAGATTGCTTTGAATAGGCTATTAGTGGAATTATGGACATTAAAGACTCTTGCACTCAGGACTCAGAAGGAAGTGCCAAGTATTATACAGAAAACCTAAATTGCCTAAATACCTAATGCCCAAATGGTCACTAAGAGACCGTTAATAATAACCTGGACTTAAAAGACACTGCTGATGAGGGCTCAGAAAGAAATGAGGAACACCTATTGGAAACTCAAGGAAAGGGGATCCTTGTTATATGGTGGCAGAAAGCTTACTGGAATTGTGCCCTACAGTATGTGAAAAGCAGGCCTTGTAGGCAATGGACTTGAGTATTTCCAAGCAAAATGTTGAAGAGGCAGTCTGCTTATAGTAAAATGCAAGAGGAGAGGGATAAATTTAGGGAAAAAACCATTAAACCAAAAAGAACCAACACTTGATGGTTTTGGGACTCCTCAGCCAAGATAAAAATTGAAGAGATTCAGTCAGGAAAGCATGCCTTAGAGACAAAGCTGAGGGTGTTGCTGTATAACTTTTTGCTAGAAAGATCAGATCCTCAGAAACATCAAAAGGTTAGAACTTTCAGTCACATGGAAGACTCTTTGGAGAGATTAGAGTGTGACTCGTATCTTCTCGACTGTCTCAGCAGAAGTCAAAAATAAAGATGAGGTTCAGCAGAAAGATGTGTGGATGAACCTCTTAGTTAGTGGAGCTAATCCTTGTGACATACTTTACCCACAAGGTTCTTACCATTTTTACACTGGCAGAAACTGCTGGCTTAGACCTAAAGGGGCAGAAAGAGTATGAAATAAAAGAAGACCCCATGTGTTGGTAGAGTAGAACTGCAGTCCATAGGTTTTTCAAAGCTGTGACCTTTCAGAAACAGATCACCAGACCTTTCTTCTGAGGCACCTCTGGGCAGGTTTGAACCAAGAACCTTTCCGTTCGTAGTTGAGCGTTTAACTGCTTGCACCATGCAGGGACTCCATAGAAGGCTATCAGATGCCCAAAATTGTAGAGGCAGGAAACAGGCTGATAAGCTACTCAGCTGCAGGCACGACTCTGAGAACTGAGCCATGAACCATACTGGGTTATTCCCAGGCCTCGGAGCCTAAGGGAGCTTGCCTAGGTGGATTTCAAAATTGCTTGGAATCAGTGACTCCTTTTCTCTTTCAATTATTTCCATTCTTTCCATTCTCTTTTGAAACAGAATGTCTATAATTGTTATCTATGCCTGTCCTACCGTTGTATTTTTGGAGCAGGTGCCTTGTTCTTGTTCTCAGGTCCACAGGCAGAGAGGAATTGTGCCCCAGAGAGTCCGATTTAGATGGTGAGATCTGGACTTTAGAGCTGTTGAGATTTAGAGGAGATATTTGGACTTTGAGGCTCTTAGGATGGGGCAAATGCATTTTGTACATGGGATGGCCGTGAATCTTTGAGGGCCAGAAGGCAGACTGTGCTAGGGAGAATAATGGCTCCCCAAGATGCCCATGGAGCCCTGGTGGCACAGTGATTAAGAGCTCAGCTGCTAACCAAAAGGTCAGCAGTTCGAATCCACCAGCTGCTCCTTGGAAACCCTACGGAGCAGTTCTACTCTGTCCTATAGGGTAACTCTGTTCTATTGAGTCAAAATTGACTCAGCGACAATGGGTTTGGTTTTAGGCGAAGATGCTCACTCCCTAATCTCTACATCCTGTGAATACGTTACCTCACAAGGCAAAAGGAACTTCGCAGATGTGATGAAGTGTGAGGACCTTCAGATGGGGAGATTATTCTGTATTATCCAGGTGGCCCAACCTAATCACATGACCACTTCAGAGTGAAGCACCTTCTTTCCCAGCTGCAGAGAGAACCAGAGAGATGGTATCTTGAGAAGGACTCCGCCTGCTGGCTTTGAAGATGAAGGAAGGCTACTACAGAAAACTCGGTCATTGAAAACCCCACGGAGCACAGTTCTACTCTGACCACATGGGGGCGCCATGAGTTGGGGTTGACTTGATGGCAACTGTTGGTTTTGTTTTTTTATACCTCAGTGGGGTGGCCTTACACTTCAGGATCAATTATAATAAATAGATAACCTCATTTCATCCCAACGTGCTGGAAATATCCGCTTCCTGCTCCGCGTCCTCTCTGTTCCGCTGCTGCCCACCCCTCCTCTGTGCTAGTGTCTCTGGTGTGTGAAAATGGCTAAATGTCACCCTGTGTCATCCAGTGACAAGGCGAGGAAGGAGGAGCAAGAGGAAAAGGAAAACCAGAGGAAGGAACACTGCCCCAAACGAGAGCAGTAAGTACCGAGAGAAGCTGTCCCAAGACGGGCTTCGGTGGTCCCAGCAGGGACCTGAGGCAGCGTCCCGGCCCCTCCCCGTGGGGTGTCCAGAGCTGTGCTTCTCAGTGCAACGCGGTCAGGCCTTGGCATCAGTCCTAGGGGGCAGGGGGTGCTTGGGGCTGAAGGACAGGAGGCAGCCAGTCCCAGGCCGGAGGTCACGTGAGGATCCTATCTGCAGGGAAAGTCCTGCCCAGCTCTGGGACCCCAAGGGGGGCTTACGGGTAAAGAGGGCTTTCTGCAGACTCAGGTGAGCAGAGTCCTGCCCCTGTGAGCCCGTTCACTGGCCCCCACAAGCATTCTGCTTGTCCACACGGGTGGCCATCCACACGCGTTCTGGGTAAACTGAGGGCTTCTCTTTGACACTGGAAGATACCACATCCACAGACCCTAATCCAAACGCAATAGTGACAAGAATGGTTGGGAACACTCCAACACCAAGTCAGTGAGCAGCTGATCTTGCACTTGCTGAGGCCGAGCGAAGGCAGGAAGGCCCCTGGGATCGCAGGAGCCGCTCTGCAAGGCCTGGGCCGGCACGGGGGACATACAGGTGGCGGGCAGGGGGAGACACGTGGAGCCAGGCAAAAAGAAGAATCTCAAATACAGCCTGTAAACTCTCATTCTCAGAAAATCTTGAAAATAAAACCAGAAAGCACCCTAAGATATTTTCTTCATTTAATATTGGACCACGTAACCTGGATTACTCACAGGTCGGTGGTTTTGATGGAGAGGCAGGATCCAAGCTGTTGGAAGTGAGATCATCCGCAGAAACGGGTGAGCGGGGTGGAGAGTTCCCGAGAGGACACTCCAGGGCTCCGCAGTTCAGCCCAGAGAGGCACTGCCTCACCGTCTGGGCGATGTTTGACTCTATTTTTCTCTCCTTGATTTTTGGTTTGTGTCTTCAGTATCGGATTGCATGCTTACTAACTGAGCATGTTTAAAGTTTTGCTTGGTGATATGGATTTGGAGAAATCTGATCTGGTAATCCAGGTCACCCATGAGGCAAGTGGCACTGTGGTGCCACAGATCTGCGTTCTGACAATATACCGTGAGAACGAAATAGAGAATTTATTGTGGGCGCCTTTCTGTTAGGTTACATGGGGAACCTGTGGTTTTCCAAACATGACAGAAAGAAACGAAACAAGCCCATCGGGGTTCCCTAGCACACAGGAAAGCCATAATTGTGCCTGCAAGCCTTATCTCACGGAAATAAAGGAGAAAAAGGCAAAAATTTACCAAACTACCAATGTCATAGAAAAATATGTGCACTGCTGTTTCACGAGAAACTTTATTCTGTAAACCGTCACCTGAAGTAGAATTAAAAAATAAATAAATACCAATCATGCACTTAAAAAAAAAAGTTTACAAAACTAACACATCAGGAAGCATCTCCTAACAGAATGCTCAACCGACACAGCAATGAGGGTCTGGTCAAGAGACCCACCTTGCTGCTAAATACATCAGGGCCTGAGTAACACCTTACGCCTGAGGTCCAGAGGCTTAAAAAGTAGCTGATACAGTGTTAATCCAACAGTAACAAAAGAGTTAAATGTACCTTTCCAGGCTCCAGCCCTAGAAGGGGTTAGGTGGGGCCTGGGATCGCCATTTCACTAAACTCCCCCAGAAGTCTCCGAAGCTCCGCCCACAGCCCTCAGTGATATGACCCTGCTGCGTCTTCATTCCCAGCATCCTGAGGGCATGGACGTGGCTACAGGGCACGTGGGAGTGTCACACCGTGATTTTATAGTCAACGTGGCTCATGCTGGGCTTCTGTGCAATGCTGAGCTGGGATGGAAAGACCCCCAGCCTCTTGCGGTCCGTGCCTGCCTCCCAGCCCATCTCTGGGTACAAGACACATGTGCCCCTCTGTGACTGCGAGGACCCCGTTATGAATGACCACCTCTTGAGCTTTGGCCTGAGATTGCCCAGGGGTCTCTAATCCAGGCCTCCAGGACCCTCCAAAGCGAGGGTCTTTCAGCACGCTGCACGGTTTGTGTGTCTGTTTCCAGGAGGAAAAAGGAGGCCGTGGTCGTGGACCCCTCCAGCAACCTGTACTACCACTGGCTGACCATCATTGCCTTGCCCGTCTTCTACAACTGGGGTATGCTGGTGTGCAGGTAGGGGCGGGGCTCCCCGGGGCGGTGTAGGGGTGGGGGCGGGGGAGCGAAGGCAGCCGGGCCTACGAGGCTCCCACCACCGTCCAGACGTGTGTGCCTCGGGTTCTCCGTCTATAAGATAAGGAGGCTCTGAGACAGGGCCATCAGATGCTCTGGAGCACTGGTGGGGCTGTCCTTGAGACCAGCAGCGAGGGGCCGCCGGATGCTCTGGAGCACTGGTGGGGCTGTCCTTGAGACCAGCAGCGAGGGGCCGTCGGATGCTCTGGAGCACTGGTGGGGCTGTCCTTGAGACCAGCAGCAAGGGGCCTGGCACTTTGGGGCCTTCTTAGGCAAGTTGCTACTCTTCTGAGGGGAGTAGGGGGGTGGCATGCGAGCGTGCTGGACAGGGGCGCAGGCAGGGGCGGGTTAACCTGTAAGCAAGGCACGCACGAGCCTGTTGTGTTTACTTACTAATCTGTAGTGCACAATTTTACATGGGTTTCAGGTGAAAAAACAGGTGAAATTGTGCACTACAGATTAGTAAGTAAATACAGGTAAGCCTGTGCGTACCTTGCCTATTGGGTAATCCGTCTCTGGCAGGGGAGGGGTGCTGTTCTCTGAGTGTGAGCGTGGGCTTAGAGGCCTTGCTGAGCAGGCCTGCAAGGGGTGGGGTGGGGGGGGATGCGGGGATAAACTGTGGCCTGAGGGTAAGCGGGGGTTGGGGGTGGGCTTTAGGGCATTCTGGAGCAAGCTTGAAGACTAGGATGCAAGAGCAAGCCGATGCTCTCTGAGCATAAGTCATGGGGCCCTCCGGAACCGGCTTACAGGGTGGGCAAGCTTGAGTGAGCTGCTGCTTTTCCGAGGACAAGCCAGGGGTCTTTGAAGAGTTCCCGAGCAAGCTTTCAGGACAGGGATGAGGGATGAGCCCTATTCTCCTGAGATAAAGCAGGGGCTTTGGGGCTTTTCTGAGCAAACTTGCCAGAAAGGGTACAGGGGCCAGCCGCTGCTTTACTGAGGGGAAGCAGAGTCTTTGGCGTGTTCCTGAGCTGGCCTGCAGGGTGGGGACGCAGATAAGCTGCTGCCCTGCTGCAGGTGGGGGGCGGGCAGCTCTAGGGCAGAGCTGAGCCCGCTGCAGGCAGGAATTGGGCCGAGCGGCTGCTCTCCTGAGGGTGCAGGGGGCAGTTCTGGGGCAGAGCTCTCCTGGGGGTGGGGTGCAGGGGGCAGCTCTGGGGGACAGCTGAGGCAGCTGCAGGCAGGAATTGGGCCAAGTTGCTGCTCTCCTGGGGGTAAGTGGGGGACGAGCATGTCCCAACCAAGCTGCAGCACTGGGTCTCAAGGACAAACTTTGCTCTTCTGAAAGTGACCGGGGGAGGGGTGGTGTGGTTGGGGCAGAATTGAGCAAACTTGCCAGACTGATGTACGTGGGTGAGATGTTGCTTTTCTGAGGATACGCAGGGGCTTTGGGGCATTTCTGCACAAGCCTGCAGAACAGGGATTCAGTGCAAGCTGCTACTCTCCGACAGCAAGCAGTGGGCATGGGGCTTTCCTAAGCAAGGGACAGGGCCCCTGGGCGGTGAAGACTGGAGGTTTGAATCCACCCAGAGGCACCTCGGAAGAAAGGCCTGGTGGTCTACTTCCCCTTGAAAAACCCTGTGGAGCACAGTTCTACTCTGACACACACGGGGTCACCAGGAGTCAATATCGACTCCATGGCAACTGGTTTTCTGAAGCAAAGACACAGCATGGGGATCAGACACCTCCACTCAGCTCATTATTTGACTATTAGTCTGTATAAAGGTGAGCTCCTGCTCTCTGAGGGTGACCCAAGGGTTTAGGGGTGCTTCCTAGCATGCCTGAGGAACAGGGGTCACCCGCTGCTCTTCTCAGGGCACATGGGAGGGCTTAGGGCCGACCCTACACAAGCCTGCAGGATGGGTTTGCAGGGCGAGTCTCTGCACTTCTGAGTGTGCACTGGGATTTGGGGCTTTCCGGCACATGCTGGGGGACCCAGCTGTGGGGAGAGGTGCTGCCTCTGAGCACCGGCAGTGCCTCTGTGCCCTCCTGAGCCAGCGTGCAGGACAAGGACGCAGGGGTGGGTGCCGCTCTTCTGACAGTGAACGAGGGCTTTGTGGTGCTCCTGAGCAAGCTTGCAGGACGAGGAGGCAGGGCTGAGCTGCTGCTCTGTATGGGTGAGGGGTAAGCGGTGGGTTTGGGGGCGTTCTGAGCACGGTGCATGATGGGGACGCAGAGGAGACTGGCTGCTATCTGCGTGTGAGAGGAGGGTTTGGATGATCCACGCGAGCCTGCAGAGCAGGAAATGCATCTCCTGCACTTCTGTGGGTAGGCGGGACCGGGGTGGGGGTGGCACTTGGGCCCGTTCCTAGCAAGCCTGCAGGCCGGGGACGCGCGCACTACCTGCTGTTCCGCTGAGGGTGTGGTCAGGGGCCGCGGAGCCGGTTCTGACTCATAGCGACCCGTGGACAACTGAACAAAACAGTGCCCGGTCCCGCACCATCCTCACAATGGTTGCTATGTTTGAGCCCATTGTTGCAGCCACTGTGTCAATCCATCTTGCTGTCAGTTCCTCTTTTTCGCTGACCCTCTACTTTACCAAGCAAGATGTCCTTCTCCAGGGACTGGTCCCTCCTGATAACATGTCCAAAGTACGTGAGACAAAGTCTCCCCGTCCTTGCTTCTAAGGAGCACTCCGGCTGTACTTCTTCCAAGACAGATTCCTTCTGAGAGCAGGCGGGGACTCTGGAGTGTTCCTGAACAAGTTAGGGGGCAGGGATATGGGGACTAGCGGCCGCTGTCTTGAGGTTCCCTTGAGGGTTTGGGGATACCAATACCGACTGTATGATAAAGCGTGAGCAGAAAGATCTAGAAGTCAGTAACTATTCACTGGCTTGCTCAGTTGTTGTCTCAGAAATTCTCATATTTTTGTTGGAATTTGACTCCAGAAATCCAGCCCTGTTACCATATTTTTGTTGGAATTTGACTCCAGAAATCCAGCCCCATTACCTGGCTCCATGAGTGAGGCCCAGAGAAACTGCAACCGCTAGGGCCCCATGCCTTCCTGCTGAGAGGCAGCAGGGCCTGCTCTCCTTGGTCAATCCTAGTTCTTCCTGTTGAGGGCTCTGCGACCTCAGGGCCTGGGTGTCCACATCAGAAGCCTGTGGTGATGACGCCAGGGCAGTGATGCCGTAGGAAGGCTGTTCCCGGGAGTTAATGATAGTGTTTGTGGCACTGACCCGGCACTGCACTTGGCCCAGGCTCCAGACACACAGCGATCCTTCTCCCACTTGGCCTAGGGCCTGTTTTGATGAGCTTCAGTCCGAGCATCTGATGATGTGGCTGGTCCTGGACTACTCGGCAGATGTCCTCTATGGCCTGGATGTTCTGGTTCGAGCCCGCACAGGTGAGTAGGCCAGTGGGGGTGGGGTGGAGAACGTATCTGGACCAGGACACAGACCCTATAGGGTGTATTAGTGAGGTGAGCCATGGGGACTACAGGGCGTGTTTAGGAAGATCCAAAATGCTAGGCTGGTGTCTTAGTTATGTAGTGCTGCTATAACAGAAGTACCACAAGTGGATGGCTTTATTCTCTCACAGTCCAGTAGGCTAGAAGTCCAAATTCAGGGTGTCAGCTCCAGTGGAAGGCTTTCTCTCACTGTCAGCTCTGGGGGAAAGTCTTTGTCATCAATCTTCCCTCGGCCTAGAAGTGTCTCAGCACAGGAACTCTGGGTCTAAAGGATGCGCTCTGCTCCCAGTGCTGCTTTCTTGGTGATATGAAGTCCCCATGTCACTCTGCTCACTTCTCTCTTTTATATCTAAAAAGAGATTGACTTAAAACACAACCTAATCTTGTAGATTGAGTCCTGCCTCATTAACATAACTGCCTCTAATCCTGCCTCATTAACATCATAGAGATAGGATTTATAACACATAGGAAAATCACATCAGATGACAAAATGGTAGACAATCACACAATACTGGGAATCATGGCCTAGCCAAATTGATACACATATTCAATCCATAAGAGTTAGATAGTACCTACCTTTGACCGTGAGAACCCAGGGAGGCTGGGGACCCTCCCAACAGTGAGAGTGGGTGATGCTGCTGTAGCTCCCTCAACCGGGAACCCTTGGACAAGGCCCTGAGCGAGGATCAGACACCTGGGTTCTGGTCTCCCCTCTCCCAACTAGCTGTGTGACCTTGGGTGAGTCACACTGTCTCTCTGGACCTCGTTTGTATCACCTGTGATGTAAGACGGCTCACTGCAATCTCAAAGGACCCTTCCAGCTCTGGCTACCCAGCACTGGAGGAAGCGAGAGAGGGTCAGGCTTGGAGTCTGTCTTTCTGGACAGCTGAGGATCCAGGACACGCTGCTCTGTGTCTCTTAAAGGAGTTTTAAAAGAACAAGAACTAAAATCTGTAAGGAGTCCCTGGGTGGTGCCAACGGTTAAGGCGCTTGGCTGCTAACTGAAAGTTTGGAGGTTCAAATACACCCAGAGGCTCCTTGAAAGAAAGGCCTGGCCATCTACTTCTGAGAAACCAGCCATTGACAACCCTATGGAGCACAGGTCTACTCTGACACACATGGGGCCGCCAGGAGTCGGGGTCAACTTGACAGCAACTGGTTAAACTCTGAATCAGGGCCAGGCTAACAGTGACTTCTTCAGGTCGCCTCTGGTTGCCAGTGGGAGCTAAAAGCCAACCCACGCCTCCAGCTCCTAGCCGTGCACCCTTGGGACACCTTTTTCTAAATTGCATGCAGATATCCTACAGGTTGGTATAGGCCCTGCTTGTCGCTTACAAGATTTTTGAACTAAAAACTGTACAATTAAAAAAAAAAAAAAAACCATAGCCATCAAGTCGATTCTGACTCATAGAGACCCTATAGGACAGGGTAGAACTGCCCCATAGGGTTTCCAAGGAGCGGCTGGTGGATTTGAACTGTCGAGCTTTTGGTTAGCGGCCGAGCTCTTCGCCACTGCGCCGGCAGGGCTGTACAGTGCAGTAATTGCCAGTATAAACACCAGCACATCACCTCTGCAGAGCTTCCTGGTGTACAGGGCGTTTTCACGCACACTTGTTTTCTCGTTATCACTGCCGCACGAGACAAGACACACAGACGTGGTCATCTCCATTTTACTGATTTAAAACCGAGACCCAGAGACACTCCATGCCTTGCCCAGAGTCCAGGGTCTGTGAGCAGCAGAGCCAAACTGGAACCCCGTCCTATTCCACATCGCTGCCTACCATTGGAACTCTTAGAGACCTCAAGGGCACAGCATGAGGCTTGCGTGGGGGACCGAGCCAGCCCTGGCGGTCTGCCACTGCCTGGTCAGATAAGGCGACATACATCCAGAGCACCTGGCTGTCCCTGGTCTCAAGCTGTAGGGGGACAGGTTGCCCTCACTCAGACACTGACCCCACTTCTTCCTGCGCTCCAGTGGTAGCCCTGACAACCTAAGATGGGCGGAAAGCTGGGGGGTGGGGCTGGGCTGAGGGACGGAAACCAAGTGGCCATAGATCATGTCCCAAGGGAAAAATCCTCAGGATTGAGAGAAAGCAGCAAATCCCATGACACAGGGAATGCCACTCAATTACTTGATAAACACGTGTGTGATGAATGAATGATATCAAGAATGGGGGCTGGGAAACAGGGTGTCCTGATGTGTGAGCACAAACTTGATGTCTGCTTTTCACAGAGGAGGCCATCCCATCCTCAGTCTAGCCCTCCAAGTGTGGCCCGGACCCAGCAGCCTCACCCGGGAACTAGTTAGAAATGCCCAAACCTACCCACAGATGGAAAGCCTGGGACGAGGCCCCTCCATCTGTGTGTTGTGAGCCCTCAGGACGACTCTAATGCTCACCAAAATTTAACAGCATTCATGATATTATTCTAATTTTTGTGTTTGTTTGCAGATGTAAAAAAAAAAAAAAAAAAAAACACAGGGATCATGGCCTACTCAATTGATTTCACCTCACACACCGAATGCCCAGTCTACCCCAGGCCAGTCTGCCTCTCTGGGGGGGTCCCAGGCTTCACCTACTTTAAAAGCCCCTTGGGTGATTCTAAGAAGCTCTGGTGATGCAATAGTGAAGTGCTTGGCTGCTAACCAAAAGGTTGGTGGTTCGAACCCACCCAGTGGCTCTGTGGGAGAAAGACCTAGTGATCTGCTCCTGTAAAGATGGCAGCCTAGGAAACCCTATGGGGCAGTTCTTCTCCGTCACATGGGGTTGCCATGAGTCAAAATGACTCTATGACGCCTAACAACAACAGTGACACCTAATGACAACAACAATGGGTGATTTTAACGTGCAAGTAGCTCTAATGAGAACGGCTGTGTTCCCGGGCAGTGTGTTTAAAAAGTCGGTTATGCCTCACAAGTAATCGGGGACTTGAATTTGATAGGTCATGACCTGAGTTTTAAAACATTTTGTTATCAGTATTTTCCAACATACACAAAAGCAAAGAGGACAGTTTTATGAGCCCCCATAGGCCCCGCACGCAGCTCCAACAGTTACCGACGTTTTGCCGATCTTGCTTCATCTCTTGCTTCAATCGCAGATGGTAACCACTTCAGCACGTATCTCTAACTTTAAAGCACTCTTATTTTTTAACATAACTTCCCTTTTTTTTAATTGAATAGTCATTCCTTGCTATCTTCTAATACTCAATGATACTCAAATTTTTCCAATTGATCTCTGTTTTTAAAAATTAGGATGGAATAGATTAGAACAGCATAAAATAGAAAACAACAGATTGTATTTCATGTAGTAACGTTAAATGTTGTTTTATGAAATCGCTTCTGTTGTATACATATAACTACATCTTGTGCAGTCTCCATGTAAAATATCTTTCTGTGGGTCATAGTCAACAAGAGGCCAGCTCGTTGATGTCCAAGTGATCTCCCTCTTCTTCTTCAGGCTTCCTCGAGCAAGGCCTAATGGTCAAGGATGCTGAGAGGCTATGGAAGCATTACACGAAGACCATTCACTTCAAGCTGGACGTGTTGTCTCTGGTCCCCACGGACCTGGCTTATTTAAGGCTGGGCATGAACTACCCAGAACTGAGGTTCAACCGCCTACTGAAGTTTGCCCGACTCTTTGAATTCTTTGACCGCACGGAGACAAGGACCAACTACCCCAATGTGTTCAGGATCGGGAACCTGGTCTTGTACATCCTCATCATCATCCATTGGAATGCCTGCATCTACTTTGCCATTTCCAAGTTCATTGGTTTCGGGACAGACTCCTGGGTCTACCCAAACATCTCGAACCCAGAGTACGGGCGGCTCTCCAGGAAGTACATTTACAGCCTTTACTGGTCCACCTTGACCCTGACCACCATCGGTGAGACCCCAGCCCCCGTCAAAGATGAGGAGTATCTCTTTGTGGTCATAGATTTCCTGGTGGGCGTCCTGATTTTTGCCACCATTGTGGGCAACGTGGGCTCCATGATCTCTAACATGAATGCTTCGCGGGCAGAGTTCCAGGCCAAGATTGACTCCATCAAGCAGTACATGCAGTTCCGCAAGGTGACCAAGGACTTGGAGATGCGGGTTATCCGCTGGTTCGACTACCTGTGGGCCAACAGGAAGACAGTGGATGAGAAGGAGGTGCTCAAGAACCTCCCAGACAAGCTGAAGGCTGAGATCGCCATCAACGTGCACCTGGACACTCTGAAGAAAGTGCGCATCTTCCAGGACTGCGAGGCGGGGCTGCTGGTGGAGCTGGTGCTGAAGCTGCGGCCCGCTGTGTTCAGCCCTGGGGATTACATCTGCAAGAAGGGGGACATCGGGAGAGAGATGTACATCATCAAGGAGGGCAAGCTGGCAGTGGTGGCTGACGATGGGGTCACCCAGTTCGTGGTCCTAAGTGATGGGAGTTACTTTGGGGAGATCAGCATCTTAAACATCAAGGGAAGCAAGTCGGGGAACCGCAGGACAGCCAACATCAGGAGCATCGGTTACTCGGACCTCTTCTGCCTCTCCAAGGATGACCTGATGGAGGCCCTGACCGAATACCCTGAAGCCAAGAAGGCCCTGGAGGAGAAGGGACGGCAGATCCTGATGAAGGACAACCTGATCGATGAGGACCTGGCCAAGGCCGGGTCGGACCCCAAGGACATCGAGGAGAAGGTGGAGTACCTGGAGTCCTCCCTGGACACCCTGCAGACCAGGTTTGCACGGCTCCTGGCCGAGTACAATGCCACTCAGATGAAGGTGAAGCAGCGTCTCAGCCAGCTGGAGAGCCAGGTGAAGACCTGTGGGAGAAGCTTCCAGTCTGATGGGGAGGCTCCTGGGGATGCTACAAAAACAGAGGACAAACAACAGTGAAAACGCAGGCGTCTGTCTCCCGCTTCACACCATCTGTCAGTGTGAACGCCACATGGCCATGGGCACACAGCACTGGACTTGGCGGGGTTTCATTCCAGCTCTAACCACTCTTTGCAAGCTGTGTGGCTTCAGGAATGGGACTCATTATGTTGGCCCCACTTGGTGCCACATTATTGCAAGACGCATGTGAAACGCTGCACACGGCAGGCTCTGTAAATTGTGAAGTATACCCAATCTGAGTGTGTGAATGTGTGCACATGGAAATCCAATTATTTCTTTTATGGAACCCATGAGGAGTTTTTAGACTTTTTCACTTCTGTAATGTTTTCTTGCCAGTGGAAATTTATTTAGTCCTCACCCCCTCCCCCACCTTGTGAAAATGGAGATAGAAAAGGAAGTTGAAAGTACAGTGTAGTAACTCAATGTCAACCTTACACAAGACAGCTTAGGGGCGTATTTCTGAATCTGGTATCTCCTTGGGGCCCTAGAAACCCTGGCCTTCGGTACTGCTGTGGCAAGCAGGAGTTCTCTGTGGTGAAGAGAGGTCATCCCATCTGAGATCACTTAAAGCCTTTGGCCCCTGTGAAACCAGAATCTGTTTCATAGAAAAGGGAATCTCAGTTAGAAAAGAGACATCTCCTCTTTCTCACTTGCCAAAAGGATTCAAAGACAGCCTGTATCCTCTGTCCTTCTGGCTCCAAGAGGAGAGCTATGTTCCCGGGAGAGCCTTTTGGGTTGGAAGTTGGAATTGTGTCCTAAACCAAACAAAGCTGACAAGAAGGACTTTTAATAGATGAAACCCTCAAGCCATATCTTTGCAAACTGCCCCTTTATCTGCTGAAAAGGAAGCCTCACTCCCTCTTGGAATTACATACTGAGGCAAAGCTCTTAGCTAGCTGAAAGCTTACAGATTGCAGAAACTAGCTTTTTTCATCCAGTAAATAGAATTCTATTAACATTTTAAAACAGATTTATATACTTGGGTTCTATAATTGTAAATTATGACCTCAATGTTCCAATCCTTCACTCAAATAGATGTTGCAAGTACACAAAAATGGGCCATTTGCCTGGTGCAAAGAAGCCATACATACAGGTTTTTTCTTTCTTTTTTCCCTCCTCCCTTCCTTCCTTTTTTTTTTCCCTTACGCCTTCTCCTCATCCTCCTTCTTTCCATCAGACAAAATACCCACTTTGCTTTGTCAAGTTTGGAATCTTTGTGGTCTTGTGTTATAATCCATGTTCTATATAATTGGGCCCTAATGTAGTTCATACAAAAGGTGCTGCATTTTCAAGTGTGTATTTTGGACTTACATGGGTCTCTTCTGGTTTTTATCATGAATCATTTGACCATGTTTAAATTTTTTTAAATGAATCTTAAAAGGTTTATAAAAGGGAGGTGTAATCCAAGCTCCTATCATACACAAACTGTAACTAGCAATGTTTTCTCAAAGTACATGTATTTTAAAAGCCTTAACTATTCGTTATGCCTATATTCATATTTGCACAGGAAAAATAAAGTCCTGGGTTTAAAAAATGTTAAATGACTGCTGTCTCAGATCTTGTCACAAGGCAAGATTCAGTCTCAGGGTAGCTTTCTAGGGCAGCAAGCCTGGATTCCCCAGAAAGAGCAGGTGCTGATGAACAGGGGATGGCACACAGTCAAAGTGAGGGAATGTGAATATGCACAACCAGAACCAGTGAGAAAATTCCACCAAACTTGCAACATTTGTCGGAGTAAATAATCAAAGCATTCAGATATGTAAGAAGAATGTCCCAGCCAGGACAGTTTGCTGACATAGCTTGTCCAGGGTCACCATACAGTGTGGTCAGGCATGAGTGGGCATGAAGCTGGGGGACAGCCTGGCTAAGCATATCCCCGCCTCCTTCTGCTGCTGTTGCTGTAGGAATAAATTAGAGTGTAGGCTATGGATTCAGACCTGCTTTTGTTCAAGGCACAATGCTGACACCTGCTACTTGGGCAAGGTATTTAACCTCTCTAGGCCTTACTTTCCTCACCTGAAAAATGGGAATGATATTACCTACCTCACAAGAGTTGTTGGAAATAAACTTCAAATAACACATTATACTAGGGATGACTTGTTAAACCACGTGGGTACAGAAAACATCACATTGCTTTTCTAGAAGAATAAATGAACACAATATAGTCTGCCTCCAGCTGCTGAGGCTGTTGGAAAAGTGAATCTCAGTTGCTCTCGGGACTCCTTAAAATCCTGGGGCATTTACAGTCTCGGCAGCTGAGACAGGGTTTGTGGGCTTCCACCCATCGTGGCTGCCACCGGAGACTGCCCCTCTCCCTGTGCCACGTTCGGTCTTGGGGATCCATGCTGGGAGTCAGCTTCACTTCATGTCTTTTGTGGAAATCTAAGCTCATTGAAATGTGTGTGTGTGTGTGTGTGTGTGTGTGTGTGTGTGTGTGTGTATTTCTCTCAGAAGAGGGAATCCTTGAGACAGGAAAGAAGAGCGCTGCTGGCAGTCCAGCTTGAAGTAAGACCCCGTGCGGGCCCCGGGGCAGAGCTCCAAGGAGGTGGGAGGTGGGAGGTGGCAGGGCCTTGGATGAGGGGGGCTGGAACCTAAGCTCTGGGGAACCCCACCCAGTGAAGATCCCAGAGCCCCAAGCTCGACATTGACTGTCCTAAAGCCACCAGACCTCAAGGAATCATACAGAGTTAGACAAAGGTATCTCAGCAGTAACCAGCGTAGAGAGTGTCTGAAAATATTTGTAATGCACTGATGCATCAAGAGAGAAGTCCAGGACTTCCGGCAAGATGGCGCTCTAGGCAGAAACACCACGCCGTCCCTCCACAACAAAGATCTGAAAAACTAAGCCAAACAGAGAATCAAC
>NW_004443940.1:33300802-33328869 GCF_000243295.1 Trichechus manatus latirostris | reverse complement strand
ATTAAAAAAAAAAAAAAAAAAAAAGAGAGAAGTCCGTTCCTGCTGAAGCACTGGCCGACAAATGTGATGCTGCCAACTCTCAAAGTTAGAAAGTGTGAACCGTCGATTTACCGCTTTGTCAAGCAATCTCTGGTCCATCTCAGAATCTTCTGCCAGGATTTTATCAAACAGGGCACCAAGGTACCTTCTCCTATGGGGCTGCCATTGTTGTTAGGTGCCGTCGAGTCAGTTCTGACTCAGAGCAACCCTACAGGACAGAGTAGAACTGCCCCATAGGGTTTCCAAGGAGCGGCTGGTGGATTTGAACTGCTGACCTTTTGGGTTAGCAGCCGAGCTCTTAACCACTGCGCCACCAGGGTTCCCTCTGGGGCTAGGGGGCATTGATAGTACCCTGAGGTGAAATGCAAGTGATGACGAACAAAGTGAAGAATAAAACTACTTCTCTGAAGTGAGAGGAGCGCTTTTGTCCAGCAAAGCTGAAGAGACTCGTGGTGTGGCCCAGCAGTCTGACTTCCGGGTGCACAGTATAGGGAAGCTTTCCCATGTGCACTCAGAGACGTGTAGAAATGCTTATCACAGTATTGTTATTAATAGCAAAAAATGGAAAGAACCTAAATATCAGTATCTAAGGACAAATCAAGGAAAATATAAAACTAAGCATTTCACCAAAGAGGATCTAATGTAGGGATTCGATTGCATGGTGTTAGTGGACTCAAAGGGCTGAAGGGGGACACTGAGGTAATCCTGAGATAGTAACTGCTGGAAGCAGCTCTGGAGCCCTGGTGGTGCAGTGGTTAAGAGCTCAGCTGCCAACCAAAAGGTTGGTAATTCGAATCCACCAGCCACTCTTTGGAAACCCTATGGGGCAGTTCTACTCTGTCCTATAGGGTCACCATGAGTCGGAATCGACTTGATGACAGCAAGTTTGGTTTCTTGGTTGGAAGGAGCTATCACCCCTAAGGCTGGGGGAAGAAAAGGGAAGAGGCGCTCAGAAGAGGGGCCCCGCCGAGCTGGAACTCAGACCTCTGAGGGGAAGGAGCTGCCCGGCTATAACTGGTAACTCAGGAGCTGGGAGAAGGAGTTTGGCAAAGCTAGAAATTCGTCCAACATCTGAGGAGGGACTTTGCCTGATGACACTGGTCCTGAGAGTCCCAAAAGAAGCCAGAGGCTGGAACCACCTGCCTCAGCCAGGATGATTCGCTGCTGCTAGGGCTACATGGGGGCCCTGGTGGCGCAGTGGTTATGAGCTCTGGTTGCTAACCAAAAGGTCAGCAGTTCGAATCTACCATCCAGTCCTTGGAAATCCTAGGGGGCAGTTCTTCTCTGTCCTATCGGGTCGCTGTTAAGTCAGAATCAACTCAATGGCAGCGGGTCTGGTTTTGAGGGCTACGTGACCAGAAGAGCAAGCAAACAAGAAAAAAAAATGTCCCTTCTCTCCGCCTGCTCTCCAGTCTCTCTCTGGTGCCCCCTAGCAGAGAGTTCTAGAAAAGAGACGATTTGGCAGCATCTTCCATTGTCTGGAGAGCCTACCCTTAGAGGTACGTGATAGGTGGTGACACCCAAGTGCCCTAAATAAATGACCCTCTCTCCAGTGACTTCTGAATCCACCAGCCACTGAAAGAAAGTCCACCGACAGCATTCTTTTTCTTCGTCCTAAAACATTCTTCCTTTTGAGATTCAGGAATCTCTGAGAGAGGACAGGATGCGGGAAAAGGGGATGTATCATTTATTAAGCAGCCCTGTGTACTGGGCGCTGCTCTTTCGTGATTACGCATACATTTCCTCAGTCATCACACTTAGTGAGGGAGACTTTTAACTTTCCTGCGGAATTTTTACTTTTAACATAATCAACATGATTTGTTAATTGATTTTTAAGGTCCGCCTACTCTGTGCAAAGCAGAGAGATTATAAATTGCTTTCCTACAAAAACAGTTATTAGAATGGCTAAAATCCAAGAAACTGACAATACTAAATGCTTAGGATGTGGAACAACAGGAATGCTCATTCGTTGCAAAATGATACATTTTGGGAGACAGTTTGGCAGTTTCTTGTGAAGTTAAACATGCGCTTACCACATGACCCAGCAATCATACGCCAAAGTATTTACCCAAGAGAATTAAAAACGCATGTTCACACCCACAGTGAGACACCACCTCGCCCTCACTGGGATGGCTGAGATTAAAAACAACAACAACGAATGTGGGCGAGGATGTGAAGACATTGGAACCCTCGTCCATTGCTGGGGGGAATGCAAAATAATAAAGCTGCTGTGGAAAACACTTTGGTGCTTCCTCAGAAAGTTAAACGTAGAGCTACCGTGGGATCCAGCAATTCCACTCCTAGGTGTAAACCCAAGAAAGCAGCCACGCAAACAGACGCATGTACACCAATGTTGACTGCAGCGCTACTCACAATAGCCAAAATGTGGAAACAACCTGGATGTCCATCAACAGATGACTGCAAAAGCAAAATGTGGCACACGCACAGGCAGTCCCCAACTTACCCCCGTTTCCGCTCCGATGAGTCCATCGTAAGTCGGTTCCGACATAAGCTGAATACCTAAATTGTACACTACAGATTAGTAAGTAAGCACAGGTAAGTCTGTGCATACCTTGCTTATTGAGTACTCCGTTCTTGTCCGGAATACCTGTGTGAGCTACCCTAGTTCTTTGTTCTGGAATTTAGAAAGGGCAGTCTTTTGCCAATTTACAGAAGAAAGTAATGGGCTCAATTTTTCAAATTTCCTCCATAAATATTGCAGAAACTTTCGCTCCCCAGCGCCGCTTATCTGCTACTAGCGGTGGAAACGCGTTAACTAATAGCAAACCATATTCATTAGGGTAATGCTGGCTGCTGGAATGAGTCACCTCCAAATTGTGGTGGCTTGTTCTTGCTGTTGTTAGCTGCCATAAAGTCGATTCCACTCATGGTGACCCCGTGTGTGCCGAGTAGAAATGCCCTACAGGATTTTCAAAGCTGTGATCTTTCAGAAGCCGATGGCCAGGCCTGTCTTCGAGGCTACTCTGGGCGGGTTGGAATCTCCAACCTTTCGGCTAGTAGTTGAGTGCTTAAACCATTTGCGCCAACACAGTACAAGTTTCCTGCTATGTCCCAGTGCAGTGTGAGTCATCTTGGCTGGCAGGGATCCAGACACCGTCCCCTTTTTGGTCCTGCCCTTCCCTGGGGTCTCAGAGCTCTGCAGGCAGCTGCGGACGGGGCATGGGAGATGGAAAGGCACTTCTGCCTCATGACCACCTTGACCTGGAAGAGACACCTATCGCTTCTGCTGGCAAAAGCTTGTCACATCTAGACGGAAGGGGTGGCAGGGACGGGGGACAGAAATTGTGATCCCTGAGCAGGCAAATTATTCCCAGTAACAACTCCACACTTTGGGAGGGGAGAGCAGATTTTAGCAAACAGCTAGCTGTCCGTGTAAGCTAAAATTCGCTGGGAAAAAAAGCCCAGAAATCATGTGATTCTGCAACTTCCTTTTATATACTGACGCTCGCTTCTGAATTTGATGCTGTTTCACATACACGTAAACGAGCCAGTCATATTTTCGGCTGGGTTGTCAGGGAAACAGGCTCACCCCTTATATGAGGGCTGGGTGAGGGGAAAGTCAAGGGTAGTCAAAGTTACCCCACAGACATCTCTTGAATTGCCCTCTGTACACAGCCTAGAACTGTCTGTTAGATCCGGCGAAGCCGGCATAGCCAGCACGCCCCCACTGGAGCAGACTGCTCGCTCTTTGGCTGGGAAGCAGACGAAGGCTTATTTTTGTGCACTGCACAAAAACCGCCCCTTTCACATTGCTGATATCATTTAAAAAAAAAGACTCGCTGCTGTCGAGTTGATTCTGACTCATATGGACCCTACAGAACAGAGTAGAACTGCCCCATAAGGTTTCCAAGGAGCGGCTGGTGGATCCGAACCACCGAACTTTTCGCTGGCAGACGTGCTCTTAACCACTGTGCCACCAGGGCCAAAATCATAGAGGTTCACATTTATTCTGACAGTTGTCCAGCAGGTGACAGTAGAGGGTCTTATTCTAATATTCAGTATAGTACGGCAGTCCTTCCTTAGGGAGATGAGGGAGCCTCAACCTCTGTATCATTCCGTTCCACATTGCAACAGAACCATGAGCTCTTAATCAGAAACCATTGTTCCTCTCCCACTGGGGCGTTGTGGCAATGATACACTGATTCATTTCTGAGTTCTCTTGTGTATATTTAACTTTGCCACTATCAGTTACAAGTGGAGAATGTAGCTTCCAAAAATTAAAATTACTTTAAAACTGCTTTAAAGGTTTACCATGTCACAAGAAAAACTGGCAAATACAGTAATTAATTCTACAGAAATAGGGATAATTAACACATAAGCATTAAAACTGTCTAAGAATTTTATTTCCACAAAAGCAAAGTGTGTATTTTTATTTATTTTAAAACAAGTTAAAGTATCTTAGTAATTCTGAGTTCCTGTGACTAAAATTTCTATTCCATGTTTAATAATTTGCTTTGTATAATTTTAAAGAATGGGTTTATATTTCTTATAATTGTTAGTGTTAGGAAAGAATATATTAACCAACAAAAAAAAGTTTTGCCCTGGTCCTGTGTTGACTGTCAATATGGTGAGCTGCTCAGACTCCCAGATGCTCTTGGGGTCTGCACTCACTTGCGAGGGACCATGGGCGGGATTGTTCCAATGACTTCCCTCCTCTGCTCCTTTCCTCTCCGGCCCAAAGTCAGCAGTTGGATTTGCAGAAGTTAAATGAGAAATGATACAGCTCCACAGCATTTCCGGATGTTTTGTTGGCAAAAGTCACTGTGTTCAAGGCTCTGAGGCTGCTGCTGCCGGCAGGGTTACATTAAGGCTATTGTATCTCTCGGTGCCTAGGGCAGTGCCAGGGACAACAGACTAGCCAGATTCCACGCCCCTTCCAGCTCTGCCCCTCTCTGATCCTGCAAGGAGGAAAGATGAGGATTGTGGCCTTTGTGTTTTGTAGGAAACCCGCGTGGCTGCTGGTTTGACAATTAAACTAGACGTAACGTTTCCCAAGAACATTAAGAATATATTTATCGCGGGAAGAAATACAAAGTATTGGTGGTTGCTTGAAAGTTTTCGCTGTTGTCAGTTGAGGAGCGCCCAGAAAATGTCTGGGGTTTTGCAATCGTAGTTTGAGGCAGAGAAGTTCCTCCTCGTGTTCCTAGCACCACAGTGAGGGCACGGGGCATCCTGGTCCCCACCCTACGCACATGAGCACACACACACAGGCATGTAATAATGCCAGGAGTGCCTGTAGTCCTCTCAACAACCCAGCACCCTTCCCACTTTGCACTGAGAACCACTGACATGCTTAATCTAATTTCAGAAATTCGTTTGGCTTTATAAAAACTCTTTGGCGGGGAGAGTTCTATTTATGTCTGTATTTAGAGATATATTGTGCCATAGAGAGTTCTCTCCTTATAATTCTTTTTTTGTTTTCTGCAAGCCATTCAATACCACAAGTCAAGTGCACTTAAGAGTAATACCATTTTCAGCTAAAATCCCACTATTCAGAAACCGTGCCGACCCTTAGATGAAAGCCCTCTGGTATTGAGCAAAAGATGAATCCACCAGCTTAGGTGTGGGAGAGAAGAAGGGAGGAGAAGCTGTGGACGGAGCCCACGTCTCTTGCTTGATCTCCTGCCCCCAGCCTTAGACCAAGCTTTCCTCCAGGTCCCCCTAACTTAGAACCCTGATCCATGGCACTGCCACCATCACTAGTGGTCTGAAGCTGTGGTTGGCTCTTCCCCAGCCTGACAAACGGGTGATGGGGAAGGAAGGAAGGAGGGAGCCTGGCTGCGGCAGAAGAGCCAGACTCTTGCCCTCCTGATGGGATTCTGATTTCATTTTCCAGTAGAAACGTTGTTACAGTATCAGTTACATAGAAACCTGTGGGCTCCCTGGGAAGCTTATCCATCCCCATTGGTAACATTGAGTCTGTAGGAAAATCTCAATTCTGAAAAACTTTGCCAACAAACTTTTCTTTCTGGAAACTGCTTTTACAGTATTTATTTTTGTTTGGGGTAGTGAAAAAGAAGGGGGCTATCATGAATGACTCCTTTTCTTCCAGGTTTGCAAGAGGAAACATTATTTGTGCAGAGTTCAATTTTGCAGTGTACCCAGAAGCAGCATAAAAAGAAAAAAAACACCGTTTCCTTCAAGTCAATTCTGACTCATGGAGACCCCATGTGTGTCAGAGTAAAAGTGTGTTGCATAGGGTTTTTAATGGCTAATTTTTCTGAGGTCTATTGCCAGTCCTTTCTTCCAAAGTGCCTCTAGGTGGACTCGAATCTCCAACCTTTCAGTTAGCAGCCACAGGTGTTAACCATTTGACCACCCATGAACTCCACATTATCTTCAATGAAAGCACGTGCCCTACTTTGATTACAACCTGGGAATTTACATGTTTGTATTCTTTCCCTGGGTAAGTCATCGGCTTCTTCAGTTTGTTCTTTGGGCTCAGAAGTAAGTAGCAGCATATCTCCAACAATCATGGGGCGAGGGAGGAGGTTGTCTCTCTGCCCCCTTCACTACTTCCTCCGTACCTGATAAAGAGTGCAGCACCATTCCACATCCAGGGTTCAGAACCCCCCACTTGCAGTGGTTATCTGGACTGCTTTGTAGCTCAGTCCTGAGAGAGAGCTTCGTGCTGCAAATGGAAGTGGCAACCAAGGTCAGCTCCGGCTAAGAAAGAAAAGAGGCTGCTACCTGCTTTACCCTGGAGCTTTTAGCCTTTGACCCATTACTCTGTGGAAAGAGATCGTCTTAGTTATCTAGTGCTGCTATAACAGAAAGACCACAAGTGGATGGCTTTAACAAACAGATTTATTTTCTCACCATTTAGAAGGCTGGAAGTCAGAATTCAAGGCGCCAGCTCCAGGGGAAGTCTTTCTCTGTTGGCTCTGTGGGAAATGCCTTGTCATCAATCTTCCCCTAATCTAGGAGCTTCTCAGTACAGGGACCCTGGGTCCGAAGGCCGCACTCACTCCCGGCTCTTGTTTCTTGGTGGTATATGAGGTCCCCCTCTCTCTCTGCTGGCTTCTCTCTTTTATATCTCAAAAGAGATTGACTGAAGATACAACCTAATCCTGTAGACTGAGTCCTGCCTCATTAACATAACTGCCACTAATCCTGCCTCATTAACATCATAGAGGTTAGGATTTACAACACACAGGAAAATCACATCAGATCACAGAATGGTGGACAGCCACCCAATACCGGGACTCATGGCCTAGCCAAGTTGACACATATTTTGAGAGGACATGATTCAATCCGTAACAGAGACGATAGGAGTATTGAGATAACTTATAGAAAGCTCAGCACCCAGTTAGCACCCTTGTTACCGGCTACTAGCATCATTTATTCATTCATTCATTCAACATCCTATATTGCTAGAACATGAAAGTTGGGAGTGGCTTGAGACAAAATAGGAGAGAGGAGCAAGGGCTGACCAGTTTATTTCAAGGCACATCTTTTTTTCTCCCACCTTTAAAATTGATGATGCTCCTCATGGGGTATAAAGTCATCCTATTGCCAACTTTAGCTCCTAAATATTTACGTGCTAAGGAGTTGGGACTTTACTTGTGGTGGTGAAGAGACACTGGAGGTTCTGAGCTGCCTTTTCAATGGGTCACTCTGTTATGGGAGTTGGATTTGAAGGCTCTAGGCTAGAAGTAGGGAGACCAGAGAGCCCTTGATCATCTCCCCTACTTCGTCTCAAGCTTCTCCTAAATTTTATGGTCTAGCAATACAGGATGGCGAATGAATGAATACATGTGGTCCCGGTAGGGGGTAATGGTAGGCTGCTTGGCAGAGAGGCAGGCGCAGAGGTAAGAAACGTTTAAGAAGTCCAGTGGTCAGTGGATAACTTGGAAGCCTGGAGCGCATCAGCAATTTTAAAAGGTGGGAGAAGAAGATGTGCCCGTAAAACCTTCCAAGAACTAAGAGGCCTGCAAGGGGGCCAAATATGGCCAAAGCCAAAGAGATGGAGACCCAAGGAGGATGGTATGGTCAACAGGATCATGTTCTGGGGGAGAAATGGAAAAGCGTGCATTGGATTTGAAAATGAGGAGGACATTGGTGACTCTGGAAAGTCTTCTTGTGCTCAGTCTCATTCTCTCTGTCCTTTATTTTGAGAGAGGTGGGCATGATAGGAAAAGGTGTGGAAAGAGACACGCATGGTCTCAAGGTAGGATTATTATGGGTTTGTTTTTGTCCTTCTTTGCTTACTGTACATTCCAATTTTTTAAATCACAAGTATGTGTTACTTTTGCCATTCAACTGGTTATGAGAAAAGATAAAAGAGGCATGAGGGGGGCGGGACCCTCCGGCAGGGTCCTCAGAGCCTGTTGAACAGCTTTAGTCTTCCGATCTCAGTCTTGGCCACAGAAGACCCTGTATCTCTAACATTTCTTATCCTCCCAGTCTTCTTTTTCAAAATGAACTTGCTCTTTAATGAGGACTGGGAGGGAGCACCCCCTGCGCAGGGACGGGGGGTGTCAGAAGCGCAGGCCCCATGGGTCAAATCAGCCCGGGCCTCCAGGATCTGAGTCTGCAGCTTGTGGGTGGCGTCCTCAGAGTCATGAAAAGTGGTCACACAGTAGCCCACGGTGCCCAGGGCATAGCAGCCGACGGACATCAGCAACAAGGCGGGCAGTGGCCACAGGACTTCCCAGCAGGTCATGGGCAGCTCCAGGCCCAGGGTCCCAAGGTCAGGGCCACCCAGGTGGAGCCCAGGAGTGCCAGTCCCCACAGCCACTACGCTAGCTAACTTCCTCGCAGTACCTCTTTGCCCACATCTCTCCTTCCTTGAGGGGGTCAAACCTCCCGGTCTTCTGTTTTAAGATTTTACTTTATGGTTGTATTTGAAATTTCAATCATGAAAATAAAGAAGTAGAGAGGTAGGTAAATATGAAGGAAAATATTAAAATTAAATGATGGGAGCCCTGGTGGTGCAGTGGTTAAGCGCTCGGCTGCTAGCTGAGAGCTGGGAGATTTGAACCCACCAGCTGCTCTGGGGGAGAAAAGACCTGGTAATCTGCTCCCGTGAAGATTGCAGCCTTGGACACCATATGGGGCAGCTCTATTCTGTCATACAAGGTCACTGTGAGTCAGAATCGAGTGGACGGCAACAGGTTTTTTATTACTATTTTCTTCTATATGCAGAAATTTTATGCTGAATGGATTTCACAGGAACACAGCAAAGCAAGATTTTTTTTTGCAGGGAGTGGGGAGGGACAGAAACAACTATGCATTGTGCTTCAAAAGTTTCCTATCTCCAAGACAAGACAGTTCTACCAGAACCAGGCTTTGTGTCTAGAAATTTCTGCACAGTGTCAGCTGCGATCAATAAGAACCTGACGTCCTCAAACGTGTTGTAATTGCAGGGCTCACTGGCTCCCCGACCTGAGGAGTGTTGACTTTAAATAGTGAAGGTAAATGTTTTTAAAAAAAAAAAAACGAAGTATCTATTTTGAAGGAGTGGGATATGGCAACATCCACAGCTCTTTTGACAGCTCCTTTGAAATAACTTAAGTCGTGTGTTACTGAGACAATAATTTTGAGATGAGAATTTCAAAATGGGCTTGAGAATTTTTTTTGAATTTCTGATATACTTTCAACGATTAGAATTAAATTTTTGGTGAAAGTATTAATAAAAATATTAATTTTCCAATGAAATTGCCCAAGATTGGATGATAACTATTGACACATTCTGAGTGATTTGGCGACATTCTCCTCCGGGACATGGCATGGCTCTGCAGCGTGCAGACACATTTCCTCCACCCTGTGTACGCTGGCGGTGGATCCAGACTGCAGAGTCCACTTGACAAAATGATTTCATTCTTCAATTCCTCTCACATAATTTTGCAAGGTTCATACTGTTCATAGAAATCAGTGTTAACAGATTTGGTGGCAACGTTGGACTCTCTTGTGGTTTGAGCACAGCCTTTACCTTCCTAAATTTGTTAGAGGAGAAAAATCTTGTGTGTGTGATTGTTCTGTACGAAGGATAGGGTAACAGTCAGAGTGAGGGTGCAGAGGGCACACCTGCAGTACTAGGAGTGGCGTTCCAGTATAAGGGGAGGGTCAGCCGAGCTGTGCACCTGCTCCCACCAGCGCCTCACAGCGCAGGGAGCACGCTTCAAAGACAGATGTAACTGGTTAGAGTAGGAGACACCCAGCTCCTCTTGGTAAACCTCAGCTTTCAGCGCTGGCAGCAAGGCATGATTGGGTCTTTTAACCACGTTGTTTTCAGTAATTAAGCTGAGGTGCCAAAGTAATAATGCCACTAACACCATGTAGGATTTAAGTTCTTGTCTTAGTTATCTAGTGCTGCTATAAGAGAAATACCACAAGTGGATGGCTTTAACAAACAGAAATGTATTCTCTCACAGCCTAGGAGGCTAGAAGTCCAAATTCAGGGCACCAGCTCCAGGGGAAGGCTTTCCCTCTCTGTCGGCTTTGGGGTAGGGTCCTTGTCATCAATGTTCCCTTGGTCTAGGAGATGCTCAGCACGGGGACCCCAGGTCCAAAGGACACACTCCCCTCCTGGTCTTTCATGCTTGGTAGTATGAGGTCCCTCTCCTCTCTACTCGATTCTCTCTTTTATATTTAAAAGAGATTGACTCAAAATACAACCTAATCCTGTAGATTGAGTCCTGCCTCATTAACATAACTGCCTCTAATCCTGCCTTATTAACATCATAGTGACTAGGATTTACAACACAGGAAAATCACATCAGATCAGAAGATGGAAACGATCACACAATACTGGGAACCATGACCTAGCCAAGTTGACACACATTTTGGGGGAACATACTTCAATCCACAGCAGTTCCCAATGACTGACAACAAGTGAACTCCTAGCTAGCTATCCCCCTTAGTGGGCGGGAATGACTTCTGATGATGGCGGTGATGGTCTTAAGCCCCCTATCTCCTCCCTGGTCTCATGGCACCGAGGACTCTCCTCACCTAGCAGCCACCCTCACGGTTAGGCTCACCAGCTAATGAGTTCTGGCCCGTGGCGTGTCACTGGAAGTGGTGCAAGGGTCCAGGTGTGCCTGCCCCGTGCTCCTTCCTCATCCTTGGTGACTGTGGAGGCCTCGAGTTGGAGAGCCTGGATCCCTGAGTCATTGCTGCCCACAGGACTGTGATGTGGGTGAGAACAAACATTTACTGTGCAAAGCCCGTGAAATTGGGTGTTTATTTTTAACTTTTTCTATCTGCCTTTGAATAGAGAAGGAAGCGTTTTACTTCCCATGCCAGTGGGTAGAGGTTCTATTCTACATATGTTCCTTCCAAGCCTGCCTTCTGAGGCTGCAATGCTCCTGAGGGTGCTGTCCTTGTCTCCAGGCTCCTGCGGTGCCACCTGCCTGTTGCTGCACAGAAAGCCTTGCACCTGGAGGCCCATTGGTTATTGCTACCTGTGGAACAGGTAAGGGGGAGCTCAGGTGTGGGAAAGATTTGGGGAGGAGGAAGTGGGGGAGCTGTAACTATTCCCATTTTCAGATGGAGAACTGAGATTTGGAAAGATGAAATCACATGTCTAGAGCATATAGCTTTGAAGCCAGGCAGGGATCCTGGAATCCACGTATTTAGCCACTGTCCGGAGCTACATTTTAGGAGTCAGGTCAGCTAGACAAGTTCAAACAGAATGTATTCATTGTGTTCCTTGTAAATTTACTATGATTCCATAAAAAAAAAATTCAAACTGTGGGTTGCTATCTGTTATTAGGTCATAAAATCAATCTAATCACAAGATTTAATGGAATACAATAGAAAATAACAGACAGTATTGGCTATTCCATAGAAGTATTGCTTTTGTTCAATTTGTGTTTGTTATACACAAATACAGAGGTGTTTAGTCAGGATGTAAAATGCATCTCTTGCTATGATTTGCAAGCAACAGAGTCTGAAAGCACCACAAGAAGAATTAGACTTCAAGTGTTTGTGAAATTAATGGAATAAAAGTTATATTTCTGTGACACTGGGAGTAACTGGTGGCCCCCAATAAGCTGGCCCTCAAAACACTCCACTGTACCTTGGTCTGGAGCCCTGGTGGTGCTGTGCTTATAAGCTTGGCTGCTAACCAAAAGGTCAGCAGTTCAAATCCACTAGCCGCCCCTTGGAAACCCTGTGGGGCAGTTCTACTCTGTCCTTTAGGGTCGTTGTGAGTCAGAATCAACTCAGCGGCAATGGGTTTGGTTTTTTGTTTTGGTATCTTGATCCCAAAAGCATGAAGTAACACTATCAAACAACCAATGGGTCAAAGAAGAAATCACAAGGGAAATTAGAAAATAATTAGAGATGAATGAAATGAAAGCACAACATACCAAAACTTATGAGGTGCAGATAAAGTAGTTCTCAGAGGGAAATTTATAGCTGTAAATGCCTAAATTAAAAAAGAACAAAGATCTCAAATTAATAACCTAACTTTATGACTTGAGAAACAGGAAAAAGAAGAGCAAACTAAGCCCAAAACTACCAGAAGGAAAAATAATAATAAATATTAGAGTGGAGATAAATGAAATAGAGAACAGAAATATAATAGAAAGGATCAATGAAACTAAACAGTGGTTATTTGAAAAGATCAATAAAATTGACAACTAGACAGATAAGGAAAAAAGATGGAAGATACAATAACTAATATCAGAAATGAATGTGGGGATATTACTAATTATCATACAGAAATAAAAATGATTATAAGAGAATACTTTGAACAATTATACAGCAAATTAAATAATCTAGATGAAGAGAACACTTCCTAGAAACACAAAAATTACCTAAGCTGACTCAAGGAAAAATAACTAGTGAAGAGATCGGATCAGTAATCAAAAACCTCCCAACAAAGGAAAGTCCAGGACCAGACAGCTTCACTGGTGAATTCTACCAAGCATTGAAAGAAGAATTAACATCCATCATTCTCAAACTCCTCCAAAAAATAAATGAAGAGGGAACACTTCCTAACTCATTCTGTGAGGCCAGCATTACCATGATACCAAAGCCAGATAAAGACACCACAACAAAAGAAAATTATAGACCGATATCCCTTATGAATATGATGCAAAAATCCTCAACAAACTACTAGCAAATCAAAACTAACAGCATATTAAAAGCATTACACACCCTGACCAAATAGGATTTATCCCAGGAGTGCACGGGTGGTTCAACATAAAAAAATCAGTCGATGTAATACGTCACATTAATAGAATGAAGGAAAAGAACCACATGATTATCTCAACTGATGCAGAAAAAGCATTTGCCAAAATCTGAAATACCCCTTTGTGACATAAACACTTAGAAAAAAATAGGAATATGAGGGAACTTCCTCAACATGATAGAAGACCGTTTATGAAAATCCCTCAACTAACATTACATTCAAGAATGAGAGACTGAATGTGTTCTTGCTAAGATCAGGAACAAGACAAGGATGCCCACTTTCACCACTGCCATTCAACATTTTAGTAGTAGAAGTTCCTATATGTAGAAAATCCCAAATATTTCAAAACAAATCTGCTATAGCTAATAAATACAGCAAAGTTTCAGGGTACAAGATCAACACACAATAGTCAGTTACGTTTCTATACACTAGCAATGAACAATGTGCAAAGGAAATTAAGAAAACAATTCCGTTTACAATAGCATAGAAAAGAATAAAATATGTAGGAATACATTTAACTAAGGAAGTAAAAGACTTAAACACTGAAAACTATAAAACATTGCTGAAAGAAAGGAGATGTAAGTAAATGGAAATACATCCCATATTTATGGATTGGAAGACTTAATATTGCTAAGATGTCAACACTTCAAAAGCTAAAGATTCAACACAGTTCCTATCAAAATTCAACAGAATCCCTATCAAAATTCCAACAGCCTCTCGCAGAAATGGAAAAGCTGATCATCAAACTCATATGGAATTGCAAACGGCCTCAAATAGGTAAAAACAAACAAACAAAACCTTGAAAAAGAAGAACAAAGTTGCAGAACTCATACTTCTCAATTTTAAAACTTATTACAAAGCTACAGTGATCAAAACAGTGTAATAGTGGCATAAGGATAGACATATAGACCAACGGAATAGAATTGATAGCCCAGAAATAAACCCACACATCTACGGCCAGTAAATTTTTGACAAGGTTACCAAATCCATTCAATGGGGAAAGAACAATCTCTTCAACAAATGGTGGTGGGACAACTGGACCTCCACATACAGAATACTGAAGGTGGGCCCCTATCTCACATCATATATGAAAATTAACTCAAAATGGATCAATGACCTAACTGTGAGAGCTAAAACCATAGAACTCTTAGGAGAAAACATAGGAGTAGATCTTCAGGAACTTGTATTTGGCAATGGTTACTTAGATGTTTCACCAAAAGCAAAAAAGGATAAACTGGACTTCATCAAAATTAAAAGCATTTGTGCATCAAAGGACATTATTAAGAAAGTGAAAAGACAACCTACAGAAAATATTTGAAAATCATATGTCTGATAAGGATTTATTATCTAGAATATATAAAGAAGTCCTACAACTCAAAACAAAAAGACAAACAACCCAAGTAAGAAATGAGCAAAGAACTTGAACAGACAGTTCTCCAAAGAAAATACACAAATGGCCAATAAATGCATGAAAAGATGCTCAACCCAATTGGTTTGAAGGACTAATGGACTACATGAACCACAGCCTACACTACCCCGAGACCGGAAGAACTAGATGGTGCCCAGCTACCACTAGCGACTGCTCTGAAGGGATCACAACAGAGGGCCCTGGCCAGAGCAGGAGAAAAATTGTAGAACAAAAACTCAAATTCACAAAAAAGACCAGACTTACTGGTTTAACAGACACTGGAGGAACCCCCAAGACAATGACCCTAAGACCCCCTTCTGAGCTGAAACTGAAGCCGTTCCTGGAGACCACCTTACAGCCAAACCATAGACAGGCCCATAAGATAACCACCACCACCCAAGAGGAATGTGTTCCTTAGACTAATCAATCTTACGAGATCAAAAGGGCAACATTTGCCCAAAAGCAAAGATGAGAAGACAGGAAGGAGTAGAAAACCAGGATGAAAGGAAATGGGAAACCTAGGACGGAAATGGGGGGAGGGCAGGCCCATTGTGGGGAGTGGAACCAGTGTCATGGAACACTTTGTGTACAAACTATCGAATGGGGAACTAATTTTCTCGGTAAACTGTCACCTAGTGCACAATAAAAAATTGGAAAAAAAAAAGATGCTCAACCTCATTAGTCATGTTTATTTAGGGTGATAAAAAAGTTTTGGAAATAGTGGTGACCGTCACACGACCTTGTGAGTATAATTAACGCCACTGATTCGTACACACAAGGTGCACAAAGCTGCTTTATTTGCCCTGCGGAGAAGGCACCAGTGCCTACGTGCTCCGGGGCAAGAGAAGCACTCCACCTCTCCAGCCAACAAGGCACAGCATCTCTCCAGCACAGCTCGATCATTCCCAAGGAACTGGCAATGTCAGAAAGGAGTCATCTTTTCCCAAAAGCCCATCCCCAAGGCCTCCCACTCACTTATCCCCAGCGTGCCAAGAGATGCTTCCATCTCTTGATAAGCAACCAATCCTTCCCACTTCCCTCCCACACTCTGGGAGATCCACTCTCGTCTCCCTTCTGTCTCGTCTCAGCCCCCTTTGGATGTTCCATTTTAGCTGGAGAAGAGAATGTAATGTGATACTCCTTTAAAGGGAAGCAAAACAGAGAGAATAAGAAAGGAAATAAAGCTCACAGTGAGCAAGCAATTAGACATTGGTGTGATATCTACAACACTGTTTCTCAGACCTTGATGAGCATGCAGATCACCGGAGATCTTGTTAAATGCAGATTCTGACTAGGTCTGGGGAGGTAGGACTGAGGAGGGGCCTGAGATTCAGCAGTTCCAACAATCTCCCAGGTGATGCTGATGATGCTGGCCCACAGAACACACTTTGAATAGTGAGTCTGTCCATACAATGGCTTATACTTAAAAATACCTGTGAAATTGATTTAAATGTCAGAAGCTAAATTTTATAGCAGGACTTGGTACAAGCACAAATGGGATAAGTTGAAGCAGTTGATGAATCACAACCCTGGCTGCCCATTAAAACCACTCAGGCAGACTTTTTAAAATGCCTGTGCTCAGAGACTCTGATTTAAATGGTCTGGGAGTGAAGCCTGGACAGTTGTATTTTTGAAGCACTCCTTGGGTGATGCTAATATGCAGCCAGATTTAAAAAAAAAAACAAAAACCCTCTATGAATAACTGCCTCCTTTGCCATAAGACCAGAAGAACTGGATGATGCCCGGCTACCATCATTGAACATTTTGATCAAAGGTTCTATCGAAGAATCCTGATCAGAAGGGGGAAAATCCAGAATAGAATTTCAAATTCTCATGGACTCTAGACCCTCTGGAGCCATGGAGGGTGGATGAACCCCTGAAACTATTGCCCTGAGATAATCTTTAAACTTAAACTGAAAATATTACCTGAAGTAGTCTTAAAGCTGAACAGTAGTTTAGCTTAACTGGTAAAACAAAGGCCTGCCTTGAGCATTGTGTTCTTTTAAGAACTATCTACATAGGATCAAATTGACAACAGCAACTTGAAAGATTAGATAGGAACCTTACAGGGCAGTGAGTTTATGTTAATGAGGGAGGGACAACTCAGAAAAGGAGGGTGAGAATTGTTGCACAACTTGAAGAGTGTGTCTTGGATTGAATTATGTCCCCCCAAAAATGGGTGTATCAATTTGGCAGGGCCATGATTCCTAGTATTGGGTGGTTGTCCTCCATTTTGTGATTTTAATTTTATGTCAAAGAGGATTAGGATGGGATTGTAACACCCTCACTAAGGTCACATCCCTGATCCAATGTAAAGGGAGTTTCCCTGGGGTGGGGCCTGCACCACCTTTTGTCTTACAAGAGATAAAAGGAAAGGGAAGCAAGCAGAGAGGGGGGACCTCATACCACCAAGAAAGCAGCGCCGGGAGCAGAGCACGTCCTTTGGACCCAAGGTTCCTGCGTGAAGCTCCTAGTTCAGGGGAAGATTGACGAGAAGGACTTTTCTCCAGAGCCAACAGAGAGAGAAAGCCTTCCCCTGGAGCTGACGCCCTGAATTTTGACTTCTGGCCTGCTAGACTATGAGAAAATAAATTTCTCTTTGTTAAAGCCATCTACTTGTGGTATTTCTGTTATAGCAGCACTAGATGACTAAGATACAGTGTCACTAAATGGTACATATAGAAACTACCGAATCGGTGTATGTTTTGCTGTGCATATTCTCAACAACAACAACAAAATAAATAAAATTTAGGGGGAAAAAAACCAACCTTGAAAGCTTTGTTGGGTGCCTGCTACGTACCAGGCATTGTGCGCTGAAGGAGGTACTAGACATACAAAGTTGAGGGAGCCAAGTTCTCCGCCTTTGGTTAACTTGTCGATGAACAGGGGAAACAAGCCCAGGCATGACTATAACGTAGGAAGTGCTACGGTATATTGATATAAACTGTTGTAGGAATACAGGTGAGGGAGCAAGCGATTCAGCCTGAGGGAAATGGAGGAAAGGACAGTGACACAGAGGCAGTGATATTTGCACCTTAGAGGATAAGAAGGGGTTTACGGACAAGGGAAGTGGCAGGCCCAGACCTCTCGTCTCCCACGTAATTAGTCATGGGGAGATGATGTTCGGCCAGGACTCAGTGTCCCAAGTTCTGGACCAACTGCTGCCTGCTGCCACAGCTTTATAAGGAAGATCTGTGTGCAGACAGCAAGTGCAGTTCAGTACATGTTCTTTTCCACCAGTTGGGAGATTTGGAAGGTCATGTGTGAGCTGCCAGCATGCCGTATCAGTACAGCCCAAACAGGAGAAGAGCCCACAGCAGATACTCAATAGAGAGAATTTAATAGGGGGACTGGGTCCTGGGTGGCACAAACGGTGAATTTCGTTACCAAATTTTTATTTAAAAAAAAATTTTTTTTTTGATGACATGTGTTTTCGGTATTAGAATGCATGCTTACTAATTGTGTGTGTTTAAATTTTTGGTTGGTAACATGGATTTTGAGAAATATGAGTTGCTAATACAAGCCACCAATAAGACAAGTGGCACGCTGGTGCCACCAATCTGTGGTATGACAATATACCAATAAGAACTAAATACAGAATTTATTGCAGTGCCTTTCCATTAGGTTACATGGGGAACCTCTGGTTTTCCAAATATGACACAGAAAAACCAAAACAAGCCATCAGGGCTCCCTAACTATCACACAGAAAAGCCAGAATTATGCTCACAAGCCTTGTCTCACAGAAATAAAGGGGAAAAAAGGCAAAAGTTTACAGAAGTGTACAAAACTAACACCTCCAGGAAGCATCACCTGATAGAATGCTCAACCGACACAACAATGAGGCTCCACCTCCAGTCTGCTGAGCTTCACGCACTTCCAAAGGAAACCACCTTGACACTAAACGCATTAGAACCGGAATAATGTACTACCTGTGAGGTTCAGGGGCATAAAAAGTAGCTGATATAGTGTTAAACCAATAGTAACTAAAGCGTTAAGTGCTCGGCTACTAACTGAAAGGTTAGTAGTTCAAACCGACCCAGAGGCACCTTGGAAGAAACGCCTGGCAATCTGCTTCTGAAAGGTCACAGCCATGAAAACCCTATGGAGCACAGTACTAGTCTGCGCACATGGGGTTGCCGTGAGTCAGAATCGACTCAAAGAAAACTTTTTCTCTTTTCTTTCTGTTTTTTTTTTTTTTTTTAGTTACATGATAGAGTTACTAAAAAGGCAATCAGGAAGCCATAGGCATCCCAGAGATTAGCCACAGTGGCCCAAAGTCTGAAGGGATGCAAATAGGAGGTGGGGTTACCAGACACAGGGGTCAGAGCTGTCTGGCAGGAGCTGGAACCGCAGCGAGGACCGCACAGTGGGAGCTGAATCGACCAAGGAGACGTAGCCACTGCCAACGATGGAAAGATGACACGTACAGGGAGGCGCTTGGCTTCTTCCTCCTCCACCCACCATCTTCCAATAGTGCATCCCACTGGCCAAGCCTAGCCAGAAGCAGGTTGGTAAAGGGGCCTAGGAGATGTTGTTTTCAGGGGTCAGTCCCTGAAGGGCAGGGAGTGGAGCAGAGCTCTTACAAGCTTAATGCAGACATTCTGAACTCCTGAGCAACCTCCTTGTCCCTCTCCCCCACGCCGAAAACTTCATCTTGGCCTAGAGCAGAGCTTCTCAACTGGTGTACCACAGACACTGCCCAGACAGGGTCTGGGGAGGCCAGAATCACCAAGCAGGTTACCTCTAGCTGCAAATAGTTTTTCCATTTATCCCAGGGCGCTAGGCAGATATAGGGTCCCTGTGTGGTGCAAACAGTTAAAGCACTCAGCTGCCAACTGGAAGGTTGGAGGTTTAAGTCCACCCAGAGGTGTCTTGGAAGAAAGGCCTGGCAATCTACTTCCTAAAAGTCAGCCACTGAAAACTCTATGGAGCACAGTTCTACTCTGACACACATGGGATCACCATGAGTCAGAATTGACTCAACAGCAACTGGTTGCTAGGCAAAGATGAATTTTTCTGTGCACCATGGAGTAAAATATTTGAGAAGCGATGCTGTACGAAGAAGCAAAGAAAGATGGAGTGGAGAAATTCTGCACCTAGGAGGAAGGAGAAGGTTCTTCTATAGCAGAGCTGGTCTCAACTGCCCATTTTGAGGGCTTCCAAGGTGAGGCCGTCCCAGACCTGGTCTGCTGTGTGAGCCAAGAAGAAGCAGTCAGTGCAGGCAGCCAATAGCAAAAAAGGGAAATCTGGTTCAAATCCATCTTCTTTATGGAGCCCTGAAGATGGAAGTCTTAAAATGAAACCAGAAGGTCTCCCAGCCTCAGGTGTTGAAGACAGTAATTGGCCACTTTAGAATGTTCTGCCACTTAAGCGGTTATTCCTTTCAATTTCTATATTCCTTCTTGGTTTTGTACCACGATGGTTTAAAGCTGAACCAACTGGCCAGAGGGAAGACTCAGCTGCAGTAACAATCTCCCATGGCATTTTCCGGCTATAACAACCTGGGCACAGACCCTGAAAATAATCTTGCCAGCTCCTACCCAACCCACGAGGAGAGCTAAGACCCGGGAGCTTCTTGCCCTGGTTTTATTTAGAAATTTCTCAATGTTCATCTCCATCAATTCTTGGACAAAGCTCAGGAGGCCCGCCCTCACAACAACCAATATCATCAAGTTCTTCTGATTTATTTATTTGCAAACGGACTTTGAAAGCTTGTTCTAGTGTACTCGCCAAAAAAAAAAAAAAAAAAAAATAGAGCCAATTTTGCATCTCTGATCAAAGTGTGCCAGGCACACTTGCCGCCGTGAGAGAATGCAGCTTCATGTGGGACACACACCAAGTAGTGAAGGAGGAGGATTGCCCAGAGCCGTCAAATACTCCATCCAGATCTCTGTTCCTTCACTTTTGTTTAAATTGAACTTATAAACCTGTAAAAAAGAACCCTGTTGTCGTTGAGTAGATTCTGACTCATAGCGGCCCTAGAGGACAGAGTAGAACTACTCCATCAGGTTCCAAGGAGCAGCTGGTGGATTTGAACTGCTGACCCTTTGGTTAGCAGCCAAGCTCTTTTTAAAGAATTTGAAGCAACATATAGTACCAAAAACCAAATCCACCGCCATCAAGTCGATTCTGACTCATAGTGACCCTATAGAACAGAGTACAACTGCCCCATAGGGTTTCCTAGGCTGTAATCTTTACAGGAGCAGATCGCTAGGTCTTTTCTCCTGAGGAGCCGCTGGTGGGTTCAGACCACCAGATACTTAACTATTGCGCCACCAGGGCTCCTTATATGTAAATAAGCACCCAAAACGAATTATATAACATAGTCAAGCACTGAATTTGGATGTAAGTTTCCTAACAGCCAAGGTGAAAAGGGAAAGAAATCATGTTACACAAAGTCATTTTCCCTGACATTAAATGCAGAAGGGCATTGTGTAAAAGATGGCTTGTATGCTTGTGCAGAATGCACTGTCTGTATTTCTGCAAAGACAGAAATGCTCTTCAAATGAGAGGGCTTCTTTTTCTTGGTAATCAAATCTGTATGGATTGTAAACACAACCATTTAAGTTGTAATTCAATAAGGTCATTTCTGTAGGCTAAAGCTAAGAAAATACAGTCCAGACACACTGCTTTCTAAATACCACTATTTAACACATGAATCCAACCTGAGGAATCTCAAAGATACAATAGTCAAAGTGTTCATTGAAACCAAACCTGTTGCCATCAAGTCGATTCTGACTCATGGCAACTCCATGTGTTACGGAGTAGAACTGCACCATAGGGTTTTCTTGGTTGTAATCTTTTATGGAGGCAGATCTCCAGGCCTTTCTTCCACTGTACTGCTGGCTGGGTTCAAACTGCCAACCTTTAATTTAGGTTACTAGTTGTTATAGATTGACTTGTGTTCCCCAAAAATGTGTGTCAACTTAGCTAGGCCATGATTCCCAGTATTGTGTGGTTGTCCACCATTTTGTGATCTGATGTGATTATCCTGTGTTGTAAATCCTAACTTCTATGATATTAATGAGGCAGGATTAGAGGCAGTTATGTTAATGAGGCAGGACTCAAGTCTACAGGATTAGGTTGCATACTGAGTCAATCTCTTTGGAGACATTAAAGAGAGAAGCGAGCAGAGAGACAGGAGGACATCCTACCACCAATAAAGAAGAGCTGGGAGTGGAGCACATCCTTTGGAGCTGGTAGTCCCTGTGCTGAGAAGCTCCTAGACCAGGGGAAGATTGATGACAAGGACCTTTCCCCAGAGCTGACAGAGAGAGAAAGCCTTCCTCTGGAGCTGGTGCCCTGAATTTGGACTTCTAGCCTCCTAGACTGTGAGAGAATAAATTTCTCTTTGTTAAAGCCATCCACTTCAGGTATTTCTGTTACAGCAGCACTAGATAACTAAGACAGTAGTTGAGTGCAAACGGTTTGCACCACTTACATCCACTGAAAACTCCCCACCTCACCAATCCTGCATTTCTTCAGCATGCTGCTGAGTTCGTTCACACACACCTAAAGAACAGATCTTTCATGCTGCTGGTGAAAGGGAGAGATTTCAGCTTAGACCCCAGACACACAAGAGGTAAAGCTGTCGTTCAGTTGTGGAAGTTAAAGAGCCAGATTTGCCATCTCCATGTTGGTGAAACTCTGCCCCACCTAACTCCTTGTTTGCTGGGATGGATGCTAGGCTGCCCTCTGCCTTCACTTCTCCCAGCTCTTCCCACCTCCCAACGGGTCCAAGCTTCATCTGAAGCTATTTTGATTGCTGCATCACACACACACACACACGCAGGTCCTGGGTCCTATAATAACTGTATGTTTAACATTTTCAAGAACTGCAAAACTGTCTTCCACAGTGGCTGCATCATTTTACAGTACCACCAGTAATGTATGAATGTTTCGGTTTCTGCACCTTCACCAATACTTGTTATTGTCTGACTTTCTCAATCGTAGGTACCATAGTGGGTAGCAAGTGGTATGTCATTGGGGTTTTTATTTGCATTTTTCTAGTGATGAGTATGTTGAGCATCTCCTCATGTGCTTATTGTCATTCATATTATCTTCTTTGAAGAAATGGCTACTTAGATCCTTTAACCATTTTTCAGTTGTGTTATTTGCCTTTTTATTGTTGAGAGTTTCTATAAATTGTGTATTAAAGTCCCTTAAAGATAAAGGATTTACAAAGGGTTCTCCCCATCTGTGAGTTGTCTTTTCATTTTCTTGATGGTGTCCTTTGAAGAACAAAAGTTTTTGATTTGAGAGAATTTCAATTTATCTTTTTTTTTTTCCCTGTTGCTTGTACTTTTAGTGTCATATCTAAGAAATCATTGCCCAATCCAAGTTCATGGAGATTTATTCCTATGTGTTCTTCTGATTTTTATAGTTTTAGCTCTTACATTTAGGTCTTTGAGCTATTTTGAGTTAGTATTTGTAAATGGTGTGAGGTAAGGATCCAACTTCATTCTTTTGCCTGTGCATATCCAGTTGTCTCAGCACTATTTATTGAGCAGACTATTCTTTCCCCATTGAATTGTCTTCGCATTCTTATCAAAAATCAATTGGTTATGAATGGAAGAATTTATTTCTCGACTTTCAGTTCTATTCCATCGATCTACATGCCTATCCTTATGTAAGTACAACACTGTCTTGGAGTCTGCAGCTTTGTAGCATGTTTCGAAACCAGAAAATATGAGTCCTTCAACTTTGTTCTTCTTTTTTCAAGATTGTTTTGTCTATTCTGGGTCCTTCCATTTCCATGTGAATTTTAGGATCAGCTTATCAATTTCTGCAAAGAAGCCAGCTGGGATTTTGATAGGAATTGTATTGAATCTGTAGATATATTTGGGGAGTATTGCCATCTTAAAATGTTATGTCTTCCTGTCTTCTGATCCAGGAACACGTGATGCCTTTCCATTTATGTGTTGTTGTTATTAGTTGCCATCAAGTCAATTCCAACTCATGGCAACCCCATGTGTGCAGAGCAGAACTGCTCCATAGGGTTTTCAAGGCTGTGACCTTTCAGCAGTGGATCACCAAGCCTGTCTTCCAAGGCATCTGTGGGTTGGTTTGAACCATCAACCTTCCGGGCACTTAACCATTTGTGCCATCCAGGGACTCCATTTATTTAGGTCTTATTTTCTTTCTTTCAATGATGATTTATAATATTCAGTGTACAAGTCCTGCAATTCTTTCGTTAAATTTATTCCTAAGCATTTTATTTTATTTTATTTTTTGATGCTATTGTAAATGGAATTGTTTTCCTAAGTTAATTTTCTGATTGTTCATTGCTTGTGTATAGAAATATTGATCTTGTATCCTGGGTCCTTGTTGAACTTGCTCAGTAGTTCTAGAAGATTTTTTTGTGGATTCCTTAAGATTTTCTATACACAAGATCATGTCATATGCAGATAGAAAGTTTTACTTCTTCCTTTTCAATACTCGTCCCTTTTATTTTTTATTTTTTTCCCCTACTTGTTCTGGCTAGACTCTCAGTACAGTGATGCATACAAGTGACAAGAGCAAACATCTCGGTCTTGGGGGCAAAACACTCAGTCTTTCACCATCAACTATGATACTAGCTGTGAGTTTTTCATAGATGTCTGTCATGGATTGAATTATGTCCCCCAAAAAATGTGCATATCAGTTCGGCTGGGCCATGATTCTGGGTATTGTGTGATTGTCCTCCATTTTATGATTGTCCTCCATTTTGTGTTTGTAATTTTATGTTAAAGAGGATTAGGGTGCGATTGTAACACCACCCTTACCCAGGTCACATCCCTGATCCAATGTAAAGGGAGTTTCCCTAGGGTGTGGCCTGCACCACTTTTTACCTTACAAGAGAGAAAAGGAAAGGGAAGCAAGCAGAGAATTGGGGAACCTCATACCACCAAGAAAGAAGTGCCGAGAGCAGAGCACGTCCTTTGGACCTGAGGTTCCTGCACTGAGATGCTCCCAGACCAAGGAAAGACTGACACATTACAAAGACCTTTCTCCAGAGTTGACAGAGAGAGAAAGCCTTTTCCTGGAGCTGATGCCCTGAATTTCGACTTGTAGCCTACTGGACAGTGAGAGAATAAACTTCTCTTTGTTAAAACCATCCACTCGTGGTATTTCTGTTATAGCAGCACTAGATGACTAAGACAGAATTTGGTACTGGGAGTAGGGTGCTGCTCTAACAGATACCTAAAATGTGGAATCAGTTTGAAACTGTGAATGGATAGAGGAGTGGCAGAGGGCCAACAGCAATGGAGAACCTGCAGCAGCAGAGAAGCAGTAGCGGCAGAGAACCAACAGCAGCAGAACCAGGAGATCAGCACGAGTCGGTGCTGGAGCTGACCCATGGAGCAAGAGAGCTGAGTGCCTGTGTGCAGACGGCTTCCTGGCAGAGTGGCATGCCTCCGGGCACTTATTGGTGGAGCTACCAAGTTTTGGAACACTTGCCCCAGCAGGGCAGATGCGGGCATGTGGCCGGAGGCTTGAGGCCCGAGAGGCCACAGGAAGCAGAAGCTGAAGAGACAAGGAACAGAAGAAGCTAAGCTGCCTCAGTCTCAAAAGGTATGGCCGATACCTCTGGGGTTTCAAATGGTGGAGCCATGGCCTCTGGTGTTTCTAAGGGTGGAGTTGTCACTCCAGTGGACTAGGAGAATGTTACGCCTAAAGCCAAGGGAGCAGAGTTGCTGTTCCAGTGGGCCTGGAAGGCAGAGCTGAAACCCAGAGCCGAGGGGCTTCCACTCAGAATCTGGAGAGTGTGGCCAGTACCTAGAGTCTGGAGGGCAGGGGCATTGTGTAAATTGTCTGAGAGAACAGAGGTTTATTTTCAAAGCCTTGAGGGCTAATGTAATGTGTTCTGCTGACTTGCTTGGTGCCTGTTATCCCTTCTTTCTCTCCAGTTTCTCCCGTTTGTAATGGAAATGTCTAGCTTGCGCCTGTTCTGCCATTGTACCTTTGGAAGCAGATAACTTGTATTCTAGATTTTACAGATGAAGAGGCATTTCTGGATTTTGGACTTGAAGTTAAGACTTTGGCTGTGATATGATGGGGTGAATATGTTTTCTATGTTGCAAGGATGTGATTTTTAGGGGGCCAAAGGGTGGAATGTCATAAATTGATTTATGTCCCCAAAAAACGTGTGTATCAGTTTGGCTGGGCCATGATTCCCGGTGTTGTGTGATTATCCTCCATTTTGTGATTGTAATTTTATGTTAAAGAGGAGTAGAGTGGGATTGTAACACCACCCTTACCCAGGTCACATTCCTGATCCAATGTAAAGGGAATAAACTTCTCTTTGTTAAAGCCATCCACTTGTGGTATTTCTGTTAGAGCAGCGCTAGATGATGAAGACAATGCCCTTTATCAGGTTGATGACGTTCCTTTTCATTTCATAAAATGTACTGTTTGAACAGTAACACTTTTGAGAATGAAAGGGGGCTCTATTAATAATTTTGCTGGGAAAAAAAAAAGACGTAAACTGGGGCTGTCCCAGGCAAACCAGAATATTGGTCTCCCTCATTATAGAAAATAAATTATAAAAATACTTCTGAATTTCCACAAGTTTGTTTGATCTTCTTGACTTTTATACCAGGATCAAGGCTCTGTCAACATTTCCTTCCATTTATCTGAAGAGATAATAAAGGTAAGTGTTTTGTTAATAAATTACTTTTCAGAATAGAAAATAAAAATTAATAGTTTTGTATTTGTTCATTTTTATTCCAGACTGTTGTCTGCATTTGGTTTTGGTGAGGTGAGGAGGTTCAGACCTAATTCTAAATGAGATCAGATAATTCATGTTTAATTTCCATTTCTAACAGATTTCTGTGTCTAACAGAAGCAAATTATAAATGTTTAATTGCTTTTATACTGCTGAGGGATATGAACTCTGACTGAGACTTTTCTAGTTTTCGAGTTTATTGAGTTAAAATAGTTTTCATTTAAGAATTTTTAAAATAATAAATTTTTAAAAGATTTTTTTTTAAAATAAAATTTAAAGACTCAAAGATAAGTTAAATGTTTATATTCGGTTCAGTATTTACCCTTACTCAAGCAGAAATATTAAGGTTTAAAATGATCCTAAGGTGAAAATTTTCTTCCAAAACTTCTATTTCGTTTCTAAGGAAAAATAGAATTCTGTGGGAGAAGCATAAAGAGCTGATATTTGTTGAGAGTCTATAAACCATAACCAAATCCATTGCCTACAAGTTGATTCAGACTCATGGCAACCTTGGGTGTTACAGAAAACTACTCCATAGGGTTTTCTTGGCTGTCATCATTACAAAGAAACCCTGCTGGTGTAGTGGTTAAGACCTAAGGCTGCTTTCTAAAATGGTCGGCAGTTCAGATCCAGCAGGCACTCTTTGGAAACCTTATGGAGCAGTTCTATTCTGTCCTATAGGGTCACTATGAGTTAGAATCGACTCGATGGCAAGGGGTTTTTTTGGGCGGGGGGTTTAATCTTTACAGAAGCAGATTGCAAGGCCTTTCTTCCACGTTGCTGCTGGGTGTGTTCAAACTGCCAAACTTTAGGTTACTAGTTTACTGTAAACTGTTTGTACCACCCAGGGAATGTGTACTTATGCACACAGCATGCTCAGAACAGGTCTGTAAGGATATATATTCTGATGTTAGCAGTCCTCTCTTCTTTTTGCCTAAAGTACCGTTACTGGTTTGGATCCGGGCTTCAAATAGGTTATTTTTCATTCGACCTCCTGCTGAGAATTTGCATTTCCACCCCAAATTTACTGAATCAGAATCTACATTTTCACCAGCTCTCCATCACTTATGTACACATAAGAATTACCTGGGGATCTTGTTAAAATGTAGGTAAGAATCACCTGGGGATCTTTTTAAAGCGTAGATTCTGATTGAGTAAATCTGGAGTGGAAATGCAAATTCTCAGCAGGGGGGTCAAACTTGATGGTCATTTTCCTAACCATCTCCCTAGACTGGGTCATCTGTCACAGCGGAAGCTCGGCTGCCCTTAGGCACACGCCAGCCAGCTCCACTTCCTTGGGGCTGTGTCTGTCAGGGACAGGAACAGGGGCGGATTAACGGTATGCACCGGCTTACATTGAGCAAGGTTGCCACGGGCTTAATTGTATCTACTTGCTAATCTGTGGTGAGCAGTTTCACCTGGGTTTCACCACATCCTTGAGGTGGTGGGGGACAGGTAGAATTGTGCACTACAGATTGGTGGGAAGGCACAATTGGGCCCGTGCCTACCTCGCTTATTGGGTAACCTGGCCCTGCAAGCCTCAGCATGTGTGAAGGTGGAAAAACCATCGTTCAAGTGAGCCCAGCAGTTCCAGAACACCTTGCAGGCGGCGCAGGCACAGGTGAGAGCGGATGGTGGCGTGCACGCAGGAGTAGACGCCGGGGAGGGCGCCGACCGGCTGCGCCGCCTCAGTAGGCGGGTCGGCCGGCCCTCGGAGCGCGCATGCGCCGCGGCGGCGGGCTGGGGCGGGG
>NW_004443940.1:33295887-33300499 GCF_000243295.1 Trichechus manatus latirostris | reverse complement strand
GGGAGCCGGGGTGGGGACGTACCGCGGGCGGGGCTCTGCACCCCGGCACTCCTCGGGCGGACGGGGACGGCGCCCGCGGTTGTCATGGAAATCGCGCAGCCTAGCGGTGCACTCGCAGTTGTGTCTTTGGAGAAAAATCTGACCCTGGCCGACCCGTGGCGAGATGCGGACCCGGGCGCCCGGCCGAAGGCAGGTGCAGAGCGGTGGTCGCGGCCGGGGCCGGAGCAGGTGACGGGGGGTGCGGGGTGCGGTGCCCCGAGGGCAGGCGCCTGCTCGGCGGGTCTCCAGGGCTGGATCAGAGACCTGACACCGAAGGCCTCGCACGGTTCCGTGTGTAGACACAGCCCGGTTGGACATAGATGTGCATTCAGTGTAGGAAATGTGGCCTTCATCCTGCCCACTCCTCCCTCTCCTGCTGCGCACAGCCTCCGACAACCTTTATCGCGTCTTTGCTTTTTATGTTTTCTTTCTTCCTGGCTTTGCTCATCGGTTAAAGAGGCCTAAGACATTTGTAGGGATCCGTGACCCTCTCTTGAGAAACAGGTCATGAATGGGTAGGCCAGAAGACCGAAATATTCAAAATGCACAAGATACGTGTATGTTTTTGTGGGAGAGGGGAGCCTGGACGGGCTTGTTGCCTGCCCTCTGACATTACAGAACGATGTGTGCCTCCTGCCTGGAGTTCATCCCTAATGACAGATAAGGAGGATATTCCCCTGGATAAGGAGAAAGTACAGACGGCTGTGAAGCCCATCTCCTTGTCTTTTGCTTTGCTCCTGAATGTGTTTTACCTTGGGAGGCTGCCCAAGGGTAGAATTTGGTTTGTCACCTGCCCCTTGTGACATCTAAACGGAAGGAATGGAGGAGGTGGCTGTTTGGATTTTGTGGTGAAATTCTGCCTGGTTCATCCGTCCACAGTGGGTTGTGTGGACCATGGGGAAGCCGGTGGGGTTGGGGGAGAGCACAGGTTAACCTGGGTGTCAGTCCTGGCTCTGCTGCTCGCTAACTCTGGTTCTTCATTTTCTCATCTCTGAGAGGTGATAACAGAACCTAGTTTGCAGAGTTTGTTTTGGAATCTAGGTGATGTCGGCAGTGGCAGGGCACATAGAATAACTAAGTTGTCCTAGGACTAACCCCAGGTTTTCTTTGTCAGTGGTTTGCCTTTAGATCTAGGCTAGGACTTTTGTTTGGGGGATTCTTTGCTGAAATGTTTACTCCCGGAAGACTCAGTTCATTGGTTTCTCTGATGAAAGGTGCCCATGTGGGAAGGTCACGTGGTTGTTCTGTTTGAGAGATGGTGTCCAGAGACCATGGTGCTGTCCTGGGGACGGTGTTGCATGTGAGCAGAGACCCACAGGCCTCTTTCTCTGCCGCGTCTTGTAAATGTGCCCCTGGGTATTTACATGGCGTTAGGGAGCCCTGGTGACGCAGTGGTTAAGAGCTTGGCTGCTAACCTTCTGAATAAAAGGCCAGGGATTCAAACTGACTAGCAGCTCCACAGGAGAAAGATGTGGCAGTCTGCTTCCATAAAGAAATTGGAAATTCTATGGGGCGGTTCTTCTCTGTCCTATAGGGTTGCTACGAGTTGGAATCGACTCGACGGCAGCATCTTTTGTTTTTTTTGTTTTTCAGTATGAAGCAACAAAATTACTAGAAGGTTTTGGCCTGAAAATAGTACTTAAAGGCATGGATATTGGACAAATTCAAACAGAAAGGAGGGCCATATGTTTAACGAGCTGAGGATGGAATTTGTTGTACTTACCTAGCTACTTTTCATTTGGCGTGTGCTGTTTCAGTGTTTATCTGTTCCTGAACAGCTGTCTCTCAACTAGACTCAAAGCTGAGTGCAGACACCGTAGTTTATCCATTGTTTTGGAAAGTGAATATTTTGTAGTATTGCTGTTAAGCTAAATCTTTGAGTACTTTTTTTCTTAAATAATTTTAAAGAAAGGATGAAATGAAGTAGTATAGAAGAGAGGTTTTTGTAAACTGTGAAGCACCAGAGGGATGGGGTGTATTATGACAGACAGAACTCCTGGCCCTGCCGGTCCTTTTAGCCAGATGACTCCAGAGGCATTCTTCCCAGAGAACACTCGGAGAACGCACCTCAAGGTGGGACAGAAGGGCCCCATGGCGCCAGCTAACCCCCAAATCCCACCCCATGGCTTCACATCTCAAATCAGTAAGGCAGAGTGGAGGGTGAGACTTTGAACCATGACAATTTTATTTTGTTTTCTTATGAAAAGCTCTTTTTTAACTTCTGTATGCCAGGAAAGTTCCCATGGCATCATCAGCCCCTCACGGCGTCAGGCTGTTCTGCCTTCACTGAGGGAAAAATGGCACAAATCCGCAGTGAAGAAGGCTTGATTGTGTCGTGGCTTCTTTTGTGGAACTTGATTTTGTGGAACAGTTTTTCTTCAGTGTCCTGGAGCCGAGGCTCTGTGAAGAGAGTGTGCTCTGGGGAGGACGACGTCAGCGCCTGTGCACGAGTCCTGCCTCATTTAGTCTCTCTCTGCTTTTAAGGAGAATGCCATCAAGAACCTAATTCTCAGGAATTTATCTGTATTTCTATACGTATGCACATCTTGCTCGCTTATAATTTTTTTGTGTATTTTTATACGATTTCAGATTCACAGGAGAGTTGCAAGAATAATCCAGAGTTCCCAGATACCCTTTACCGAGATTCCCCAGTGTTCCAGTGTTGACATTTCGCTACATTTGCTTCATCCTTTGTGTGTGTGTGCGTGCACGCCTATACGACAAAGTAGAACTGCCTTGTAGGGTTTCCAAGGCTGTTTCCAATCCTTCTGGAAGCAGACTGCCACGTTTCTCCCGTGGAGCAGCTGGTGAGTTGGAACTGCTGACTTTTCCGTTAGCAGCTGAGCTCTTTAACCACTGAGCCACCTGGGTTCCTCTTATATCACTTAGACTCATGAACTCATTTCATTCAATAGATTATAGTCCACAACTATTCTCATTATTTTTTTGCTCAAATTATCCCAGTTTTAGCCAGTGGGAATCCCTTCAAGCTGGCTCCTATGTCATTTTGATATGGCCTTGTCATTCTTTGAGCACTTCCTTACTTTCTGGCACTGGTATTTAAGACTCGGCTTGTGCTTTCCTTGCCCCAGCCCTGGTTACTTTTGGTGAAACATGGTATTTAGAAACCGAGATCTGGGCTGTAGGTGTGCTTGTTGCTACTGAGATGTCACCGTTTCTAGGTCCGCTCAGTGGACAGTTGTTCCTATTGTAAACATAAATGTAGCCACATTATACAAAATTTTCTGTGATTTTCTTTTTAAATGTAATGCTGTGTTCTGGAGATCTAGCATGGAAAGTCTGTGCCCCCCTTTTTTGAGGTGAGGAGGAGTCTGTAGTACAGATGTGCATAGTTTATCTAACAATTCCTTATTGATGACCATTTAGGTGGTTCCTCATTTTCTGCTCTGAAAACAGCGGGGGAATCCATGAACCACATCATTGTTACCACTCACAAATATTTCAGTCTGCTAGCTCTTTAGAAGTAGAATTTCTGAGTCAAAGAGTAACTTTATAGTTTTGCCACATTGCCTCCTGTCTTAGTTATCTAATGCTGCTATAACAAATACCACAAGTGGATGGCTTTAATAAACAGAGATTTATTCTCTCACAGTTTAGGAGGCTAGAAGTCTGAATTCAGGGTGCCAGCTCCAGGGGAAGGCTTTCTATCTCTGTTGGTTCTGAGGGAAGGTCCTTGTCATCAATCTTCCCCTGGTTTAGGAGCTTCTCAGCACAGGGACCCTGGGTCCAAAGGACAAGCTCTGTTCCCGGCACTGCTTTCTTGGTTTTAGGAGGTCCCTCTCCTCTCTGCTTGCTTCTCTTTTATATCTCAAAAGAGACTCATTCAAGATACAACCTAATCCTTTAATCCTGCCTCTTTAACAACCTAAAGGTTAGGAATTATAACACATAGGATAATCCCATCAGATCCAAAATGGTGGCAGTCACACAATGCTGGGAATCATGGCCTAGCCAAGTGGATACACATTTTGGGGGGACACATTTCAATCCATAACACCTCCCGAGAGGCTTTCTCAGTTTAAACTCCCTCCATCAGTGTATGAAACTGCCTGTAAACCTTTCACTGGACCAGCACTCATAGAGTAAAACCTTGTTAACTTTTGCCAGTTTAACAGCAAAGAAGACATGATTGTTTTAATTATGCTTCCCAAGTTACCAAAAATATTGAAAACCCTTTTTTGCTAATTTATGTTTCAGCTTCTGTGAGTTACCTGTTCATACCTTTGCCCATTTTGTTCTTAGTAGGTTGTTTTACTTTTGGATTGTGGAAGTTATTGTAAGCTTGGACTCTCTGTTCTTGCCAGCCTTAAATGTATCCTTTAACTGTGATGCATTTGTTATCCTAAAGGAGAAGAAAACTAACATTTTCTGAGTACCTCCTGTATGCCAGTCCCTGGGCCAAGTCTCCATGTGCCTCTAAAAAGGTCCTGTAAGGAAATTGAGGGAATATGTAAAAGTCAAACCAAACTTACAAGAACTATTAAAGGGAGTTCTTCAATCTGAGGACAAACAGCTTTAGCTCACAGGCAGAACCTAGGACGCAGGATCGTAC
>NW_004443940.1:33285775-33295787 GCF_000243295.1 Trichechus manatus latirostris | reverse complement strand
ACAATATGTGTACTACTGTTTCATGAGAAACTATTTGTTCTGTAAGCCTTCACCTGAAGTACAATAAAATATAAAAAAAAATAAAAGATTAACAAGCTTAAAAAAAAAAAAAAAGGTCCTGTAAGGATGTGAATTGTGATCTGGACAAGGAAGCTGAGGTGAAGACAGGTTGAGGTACCTGTCTGGGGTGGCTGTAAGAGGCTGAGCTGGGATTCAGATCCAGGCCTGTCTGAATGTAGTACCATTTCCATTCAGTCACACAGAATTTTAAAATAAATGCTTTGCATTATGTATAAGTGTAGGAAGGAAAATTACTTGGAGTCCCCAATATCAATCCTGTTTGCTGAGCATATATGTACCTTTTAAAAGCATTTACAATGAAACCTGTGAGAACCGGAACTCGATGGGATTGCCTTGTTTTTTTAGGTCTCACAAGTTTTCCGCCTTGGACAGGGTACAGTCTGAGCACTTTTCTATCGCTCACTTTAGTGGAAAATATTTGAGTTTTCCTTCTGCCTACGCTGTCACAGGTTTTACTGTACTTTATTCCTGGAATTGTCATGGACTCTGAAGCCAACTCCCTGGGAGCCTCAGACAAGGTGTGTGGCTTTAGGCAAGTTGCTTAATCCTTTGGAGCCTCTGCTTTCTCATCTGCAAAAACCGGACTGACTGTAGTAGGGTTGTTGGGGATTAAGTGAGTTTATACACGTCAGGTGCCTGGCAAGCACTCACGGACATGAGCCATTATGAGGAGTTCACATACAGAGCATGTGTGGGTGCATAGGACTTGGGATCAGATTAGCTGTTTCTCTGTGGGTTTAATCTCTCAACTACTCCTTTTGTCAAAACCTGACTGTGGAATGGAGAGCCAGGCCAGAGAGCTGTGCGCGTGTCTCCATGACGTCTGCGCACACCTTCCTCATGCCGTCCGCTCCTGGATCTGTGCCTGTCGGCCAGCCCAGCTGGTGTTTGCCCAGGCCCTTCCCTCGTCAGGTGGGAGCCTTTTCCTGTGGAGCCTGTTGGGTGAAGTCCACCGGTGAAGCCCTCGGGAACAGGAATGCAGAAGTATCCTGTGGGTTGGGATGGGGCCATGGTGTGGTGGTAAAAATGAGGTGTCCATTTCTAGAATACGGTCAGAAAGACAGAAGGGTATCTCCTAATCTCCAGGAGGAGGGGAGGGGACCTCTGAGAAGGAAAGCACTTGCTCCCTCCCAGCTCCCTTCCTGGGACCCTCTCCAAGCCCTTTTCCTCAGACACCTGGTAGTTCTCCTGCCTCAGGTTCCTGCCACGTCCCACTTGTTAGTAGGACTCTGAGGTCTGAATGCTCCTGCCCGTCTGATAAAATTCGCTGTCAGATGTGGACAGCCTCCCTTCCTTCCCTGTCCTGGATTGCTTGTGTTCTTAAATGGTGCATTCTTAATCCATTCATTTTAATTTTGAGGAAGGATGGCCCAGGTGTGCAAATTCTGGAAGTGTGAAGGTTAGTGTTTCTGGGGAACAACATCCTATAATAAAACAGGGATGTCTGGTCAAAGGTCTCTCGGATTATGGGCTGTGTCAGCTGGGATGCTTTTGGCTGCCAAGTAGACAATAAAGACATGCATTACCTCCCAGAACTGGAGTTCTGCTCTATCAGCAGTTTAGCAATTTCATCAAAGTCTGGGGTTCTTCTTCCTCTGGCCATGCCTGCTGGTTTCATCCTGAGGTCAGTCTCCACATGATTGAGAGATGGGTGTTAGGGGCTGCCTGCGTCCTTGTTCTGTCTCACAGGAGCAGAGAAGGAGAGAAACCAGCCAGACCCCAGCCACTGCGTGTATGCCAGTCCTTTCGTCTGTGGGAGCAGGGAGGGTCATGTGACCTCCCTGGCCCAATAATACGAGGCTGTGAGAGTGCTCTGTGCTGATTGGCTTAGGCCAGAGTTTCTCCGTGAGTGGTCCCCACACCAGCAGCATCAGCATCAGCTGAGAACGTGTTAGAAATGCAGGTTATCAGACCCCACCCACCTACTGAATAGAAACTCTAGGATGGGGGCCTAGCAATCTGTGTTTTAACAAGCCTTCCAGGTGATTCTGATGCAAGGTCAAGTTTGAGAATGGCTTTCTTAGTCTAGGAGCCCTGGTGGTGCAGTGGTTAAGAATGTGGCTTCTCACCAAGAGGTCACTAGCCACTCCTTGGAGACCCAGTGGGACGGTTCTGCACTGTTCGGTAGGTTCGCTGTGAGTCAGAACTGACTTGACCACGAGGAGTTTGGTTTTGATTCTGGGTCTAATCAAGACCACTCTCATCCCCAGCTTGCGATGGGGCTTGAATTTCCTAAACCTACAGAGGGCAAGCCCCAGAATAGGAAGAAGGGGTGTAGGTATTGGTTGGTGAGCCTCCAGTGTGAATTGAGGAACCTGCGGGCAGCCTTGCTCTCCTTGCCCTGCACCCCAGTTTATCGGCCCAGCTGTTTCCCAGCTCCTCTGCCTGCTGCCTCTCCAGCTTCTCTGATGTGGCCCAGAACTTTCCTGCAGGACTCGGCACTAGCGGATCGATAAGACCCTAGCCCTAGGTTCTGTCTCTGGCCCGGGCGGGATGGAGCCACTGAGCTGGCTGCAGAGGCTCGGGGCTGGCCTAACAACTGATTTTCCAAAGCCATTCCTTGGAAGCATGCTCAGATGGGCAGGGTTTGCCCAGTGCTGCTCCTTGCTCACTTAGGGAAAAAAAAAATAGAGGAGTACAGTTAGTAGAGCTTGAGAAATGTTTAGGGAATTACCTCGGCCTGAAGACAGCCTCAGTGGCTACCTTCAGTGACAGTTCATAGCTCTCTGGTTTTGCTTGTGTAATCTGCTTTATTGCCCCCTTTTTCTCAGGTATGGAGCCTTGATGGTGCAGTGGTTAAAGAGCTTGGCTACTAATCGAAGGGTCGGCAGTTCCAGCCCACCAGCCACTCCACAGGAGAAAGATGAGGCAGTCTGCTCCTGTAAAGATGTGTAGCCTCAGAAACCCTGTGGGGCAGTTCTGCTCAGTCCTGTAGGGTCACTGTGAGTCATAATAGACTCAACAGCAGGGTTTTTATTTTCCCTCAAGTACAGCCCAACTTTATGTTTGGGTGAAGTAAAATAGGCAGCCTTCCTGTAATTTGTGAGCTCAAGATAGCCCACTGTTCCAAATTTTTCCTGAAACTAGTGAGCTGGAGGTATTTCTAGATTTTCCTGCCTTCCCAAGGCTTTAAAGGTTTACCTTAATACATAAAAATGGATGTTCAGTACCGGTCTCGCCTGGCCTCTGACCATGTTCGCCCTGATTACGGAGGAAGGAAGAACGCCCCAGAGGAGACAGGTCGGCGAGCCGCCCTGGTTCACGAGACCAGTTTAAGGCTGTGACCAGCGTTTAAAAAAATTCAGAATAAAATAGAAAATATCCAAGTACACCTCCTGTGGGAGGGCACACCCATTTTGTACAACACTGTCAGTAGTGTGCCACGTGTGTTCGGGTATTGTCATAACGTGAGTGTTTTTTACTGCGGTTTTTGATAAATGTGTCAAGCCTTAGCGTTGAGCACGGGGGTCCCGGACCTGTAGGGAAGTGGGGATGCGTACACACACGAGGCCTTTCCCAAGGAGAGGTCGGCAGCTTTTGTCAGAATCTCAAGAGTCTGTGTTGCACCATAGTTGGGAACCATTGATCTAAGCTGAGAGGGATCTCTTTAGTGTTGTGGGGGGCAGTGGGAGTGGCAGAATGGGGACAGTGGGAGGGACAGTCCAGAGAGCTGGTGCCCATGGGGTCAATAGTAGAAGACTTCTAACCTACTGGTCTTGCTCTGATGGATTTATTGTCTGTGGTGTTTGGCCAGCTGGGCCAGATCCTTCTGAAGATGTTCAGGGTCCTTGGCACAGCCGCTTGGAGAGATAGGAAGACAGTGGCAGGGAGCCGTGTTGATTCATAAGAGGTTTCAAACTTAACCCTGGATGCCTGACCAGTCCTTTCCCTGACAGGGCAGATCGGCATCTCCTACCGAGAAAGAGAGGTATCTTCCTTGTTTGAAGGTGAACCCATTGAAGTCCACTGCTGCCTGTCCTTCCCCCTGGACTCTTTTGTGGCTTAGCAATATAGGACACTTCCTGAGTCACTGGGGCTGGCTTGGGATGGGTGTGATAGGCGTTATTTTATGCTGGTGTTGGCCTGGTTTGTATCAGAAGCATTTGCAGTCATGTCTTTGGGGTGTCTGGGTGTGTGTTTTGAGAGGGACCAGGTTAGAGTGTAGGAAGAAAAAGTGCTGGACATGAACCTGACTCACCTTCCCCATCTGTGAAATGGGGGAGGTGCCTGGCTCACAGGGTGGCTGCGTGGAGGAAATAATGTGAGCCAAGGACATTGGAACTGCAGCGCGCGGGACTGGAGCTCTCTAAGGACTGAACGTCTCCCCTCTCAATTTCCCAGCCTTGGTAACTGTTATCTCCACAGTGCCCCTGTTTTTAAAATAGTTTCAAAGGCTTAATGTATGCACCATTTCTGACTCCCACTCAGGGCAGCTCTGAGGGGAAATGTTGCAGAAGAAGGAGGTGTCGAGAGGCAGAGGACACCAGCAAAGTCAGAGGAGAAGGATGTGGGCCGAGGCGGGGGGGTAAGAGGAGGGGCTGGGCTCCGTACCCTTTCAGGTAGTTTGTCACCGACCCAGCCAAGTCTTCTGACACTAAAAAAAAATACATAAAGAACTGTGATTGTGTAGAATGGAATGTTCATTATTTTCACATTTCATGTTCATTGCTTTGACTGTGTTCTCACGTACACAAATGTTAAATGATCACATTATGCAGTTGGTTTATGATTCAAACGGCCCATGAAATGGAGTGATTGACAGAACCCAGTGAGAATGGGAGTAGGTACCCCAGAATCTTCCAAATATTGTTACTCTTCAGGTTTGAAAGAGGGAGGGTAGGTGGGTGAGTGGATTGGCCTTAGGGGATACGCTTTGCTGGTGGATGTTCCCCCTTCTGGTGGAAGGGAAGGGCTATTGGTTTCATCTGGGTCTTGGCCCCGACCTGCCATGGCCTGGGGAGGTCATGCCTGATTCTCACCCTCTGTCTTCTTCATTAATCTAGTGAAGGCATTGCCTTTCGTTCCTCCCTCCCAGTGGCTCCCTTTCCTTATAGCAGAATGGGGTTGGGATTGTGCCTCAGGGCTGCCGTGGACGGAGTTTGGTTATTCTTGATTTAGTTGATGTTGGGGTCACACACACACTCACACTCACACTGTCTCTCTCGCTCTCTCTCTCTCACACACACACACACAGTGTCTATTTAGGGAAGTACTTCTTTAGTCTGTGGCCTTGGAAATCAACCCCCTGCCTCTTTAGTCTTTAGTCTTTCACTTTCTGTCCCTTCTGCAGTTTAGCTTTTTAGAGGAGAAGAAACGACTTGGTGTCAAGACCCCGGAGTGCCCACTCTGTGCCTGTGGACATGGAAGCTACCTGATGACGGGGGGACCAAATGCCCTGGTGCACGGGCAGCATTCAGTACGTCTCCCTGGCTTCTCCGCCCTGCCCCCATGCCCATGTCCCTCCACAGGCCCTTCGTAGACAGCTCCCCAACTCCAACTCTAGATTTTATGTTGAAGTGCGTGTGCTTGTCGTTTTCCCATAGCCTGATGGAGGCCATTTTCCTCCAGCGCACTGACCTGATAATTGAGGCACAGCCATCTCCCGGTTCGGGTCTCGACTGTCTTTCTCCTTTCGGGCAGCTTCACATCCTTTTCCTAGCCCTCTCTAGCACCTGGTTTTATCCTGTTTTTGTCCTAGTTCATTTCCTATTAGCCATTTCTGTCTTGTAAAAAAGGTACATGGAATTAAAGTTACCAGTAAAAACATAAACAGATTTAAAAGAAAAAGCACTTCAAATGGACACAACTATTCTGAGTGCTTTTTCTTCGGGCAGAATGCTTAAGAAGCTATGAACGTGTTTCAGGAATACTGCTATTGGCTGAAAGCTTTAAAAGTCTTCATTCACGTGTCTTTCCCTTGAAACACTGCTGACGCCATGATAAAGGAGCCCTGTTTTACTTAGTTCTGTCTCCTTTGAGAGCGCAAATAGCTCAGCCCCGATTGCCCAGGACATGTTTTGTGGTTATCCTTATAGTTGTCTTTGGAACGTATGGTATTTTGAATAACTTCACAGTGGGGAGGAAGGTCTTTGCTTTTTTTGAGAGTCAGCTTAATTACTTAATCATTTTTTAATTAGTCGAATATCTTTACCACGCTAGATGTTAACCTGTTTGCTCAAAGAGAGAAGAAACGCTGGTGAATGGGTTGTGAAGTAGTGAGGGGCCTTCTTCGTGGGAGGTCTGTCGACTTGCTCAAAGCGAAAGGATGCTGCAGCGACTGTAGTGCCATTGGAGGCGATAATCCTTTTACTGACCTGGTTGTTCAGAAGCATCCAGATGTTGCAGCTGATCTCATCCACTTTTTAATCTGGGGTAACCTTAGCCTACTGGATTAGGGATTTGACTGTTGGGGCTTCGTCTCTGTGTGTGCCTTGGCCCTGATGTCAAGTCGCCCCATCTGTGCAGGTCCATTCTCAACCCCTTCTGTAGCAAAGAGGCTTCTAAACTGTAGTGAATATGACTCACTTCAAACAGGATTTGATGGAATATGATGGAATTCCAGGGCACGCTGTGGAACTGGGCATCACAGGATTTGACCAATGTCGCAGACCCCAAGGTTGACTGTTTTATAAACTGCAAAGGATTGTGCCAGTGTTTGTCATGGCAACTAGCGGTCTGTGGCTGAGACTGGCAGCCTGTTTAATGGACCAGCTGTAGCACATGAAAACGGGCTATTTTTACCTCATAACCTAGATTTGTCTGGTGTGTTTGCGTGTCTGCAGTAAATGTGCAAACCAAGCTATTAAACGTTTGGGTTAGTAAACAGGAATTTGGTAGATTAAAGTTTTTTGAGTTTGCTGCTCAGTCAGGCCTGAAATAGGATTGATTCCTTTTTTTTTTTTTTGAGGAATATGCATGTTGATTATATTAGGGAGAAACTGTTTTATAAAATAACCCTACAGCAAAATGACTCATTATGATTATAGGGTCTTAAGAATATATTCACTGTAGCCTGTAGCCCAGGGTAAATTTGAGAATACTTTGAAGTCCTCTTTCTGGGAAGATGGGACTATGGGACTGTTAACCAACTTAAAAATCCTGAGATAGTATTCTTCCTTATCCCCGGTTGTCAGCCTTCCAGGATGCTGACATTATCTTGCCATTGAATGTAAGTGGGCAATGGTAACATTGTTAGGGTTTGATTTTGCTGCATGTAAGAGAAAAAACCTGAAGGAAAGAGACTTTAATCTTCCACATACCAAGGTCTAGAGGTAGACAGAGTTTATATGCCTCTGTGTCCCTGATGTGAGGCCTGGGCCTCATGTCCAAGGTGGCTCCTAGGACTGCGGTCAGCTGTAGACCTTCCAGACAGCTGGCAGGTGGAAGGTACACTTCCCAAGAGCTGCTTGCAATGTTTTGGCCTGACATCTCTTTGGCAAGAACTGAACCCATGGCCACATCTAGCTGCAAGGGAGGCAGACAGCGCCATGCCAATGAAAAGTCAGTGTTCTAGGCCTGTTACTAAGGAGGAAGAGGAGAAAGAAGATCAGAGGCAACTAGGTGTCTTTTTCAGGCAGGTCGTTATCTTTTTTGGAAGACGGATTTTCCAGCTTGTTGGAAAGGTGTTGGCACACTGTTGGGAAATTTCCTCTATGGAAACGGTGGGGCTGGGCAGCTGACTGAAAACTCCAGAGCTGTGAGAACTTCCTCACTTCCACACTTGCCTTTGTGCTTAAGCCTAAAGTAGGTCACCTGATCCGTTTGTTCCTTAGTTTCCTCATTTGAAGGCTGGGAATGGTAGAACTCTGAGTTCTCAAGGTCAGCACCAAGGCTCTCAGACCGGAGCTGCTTCTCACCAAGAAGGCCCTTGGTGTATCTGGAGCACAGGATGTGTCCAGAAGGGAAGAGCTGCCAGGCTCAGGGTGAGGAGGGGTTCAGGTAGGCAAGAGATCCAAGCAACGGCCTGTGGATGAGATGCCTTGAACATGGAAGGACCCAGAGAGAGGGCAGACAATAGGGCTGACTCTTCCTTACTCACCCCTGAGCCGACCACAGGCAGTCCTAATGTGGAGAGGGCTGCCCTCAGCATGTGAATTGAGGATGGCACCTGGGTCTGTCTTTACATTCATCTTGCCTCAGTTTCCCCCCCCTTCCCACGTTTCGTTTCAGAAGCCTGCTGTCTGTCAGGGATGAAAGAGATCTAATGAGCTGTTTACTCTAGGTATCAGTGAGATTGTTCTTCTGGGGCATCTGCCTTTTAAGAAGCGTATAAGTGCTAGCAGTTCCTAATCTCAGAAGCAAACCTCTCCAGTGGTAGGATGACAGACCCAGGAAGAGGCGTGAACCAGGAGACGTTTGGGGCCTTCCTGTGCGTGCCCGTCACTGGGTATAAGCATTTGTCTGCCCTGCATCTGTAAAGATGGCCCGTGTCAATTGCTCCTGTCACCTGCCCTCCATCTTCAGCCCAGTGTACACGCACGTGTACACACGTGCATACGTGCGTCCTATGTACGTATACACGTCACTCATACGTGCACCCACATCTCTTGCTTGTGTGTACACATGTACTGCTGATGCAGTGCTCACACTTGTTTTCTCTCTCTCTCTCTGTCTCTCCCTCTTTCTCTCTGTTTCTGTCTCCCTCTCTTTCTCTGTGTCTCTCCCTGTCTCTCTCTCTCTCTGTGTCTCTCTCTCTCTCTCACACACATACAGCTGCAAAGGCAGCAGCCCCAGAAAGTTGAGCCCCCTGTAGTAGCCATGCTTTGCTTCCTGGCTGACTGTGGAATCCTCGGGAGTTTCAGGCGTAGACATGCGTGTGTTCCAGAATCTTTACAGAGAAACACTTCCTGACTTCTTCCTCTGAGATAAGGACATTTCTGTTTGTGTCGAAAGCTAACGATGACAATTTGCTAATAATAATTACAGCTAGTAGTAATTTGCTGTAATAAACACTCTTCCTCGCCTTTCTGTAAACTTGAAGTTTTTACTGACTTTGCATTTAAAGAAGGCAGGAATCATCAAATAGCCCTTTCTCACCTTCTTTCCTCTGGCAGTGGCTGCTGGCAAGAGGTGAACAAACAACACCTTGCCTCGTAGCCCATCATGAATCATTACTGCCTGTGATGCCCGAGCTGGTGGTGAGCTTCCAGACTGTTTTACTAGCTAGTTCTTTCTCACTAAAAACATAAATTATTCTTTTCATCTTTGAGAGTGAAATTTTTACTGAAGAGAGGTGAACAGCGAACTTTGTAGAAATACTTTTGCTCACTAAGGCCCTTAGACACCCTTCAGACTTGGAGCAGAAGTCCCTCCTGGAGATCACATTATAGACACACAACAGACAGGCCTATAAAACAAACAGCAACACCAGTGAGGAAAGTACACCTGAGAGCAATCAACTATACGGACCTAAAGGGCAGCATTTGCCCAAAAGCCAAGTTCAGAAGGACGGTAGGGGCCGGAGAGCTGGGCGAATGGACGCGGGAACCCAGGGAGGAAGAGGGGAGGGTGCTGACACATTCAGGGGTTTGCAACCAACGTCACAAAACACGCTGTGTATCAGTTGTGGAATGGGAGACATTTGCTCTGTAAATTTTCACCTAAACCACAATAAAATGTTCAAAAAAGAATTTTTTGAGAAATACCTTCCCTCCTCCTTCATAGGTGTGCTGATCCATGTATTACTTGGAGCTTGCCTTCTCTTTCCACTGGTGCCGTGGGTGGGCGTCTGCCCCAATGAACAGGGTCCTGCATGTGTTTTTCCAGAGGAAGCAAGGCTGTTGGGACACCCTTCGTATGCAGTGTGCATGCCGAACGTGGGGCCACTGCGAGGAAGGAATTGATGCTGATGGTCACGTGTAGGCTGGTGTCCTTCCAGGGGACGGCTGATCCGTGGAGTGCAGTGGGGGAGGGCCGTGCGGCGGGGGGTGGG
>NW_004443940.1:33272623-33285675 GCF_000243295.1 Trichechus manatus latirostris | reverse complement strand
AGGGGGGACGATGGCGGGCGGGGGGAGGGCTGTGCAGAGGAGGCTGACGTTCTTGAAAACACTACGGAGTGTGGAAGATGGGGGTCGGCATGCTTCGTGCGGCCAGCGTCACTGGTGACACTGCTCAGGAACATAGCTGGCCCCTGGGAAACACCTGAGTTAAGGGGGGTGACCACTGCAGCCCCAGACCACCCAAAGCACTGGGTTTTGCCTGACTTTCCCCACATTTGCCACAGATGTGGTCAGAGCACCCATGCAGTATGGAATGTGTCCCTGGGTCAGGACTGTATGAGGCTCAGGCGGAACTTTGTCCTTGGGAATGATGCTTGCGTGTGAGACAAGGTGGGCAAACAAACAGCATTGCCCTTGGAAGGTGACTGACATCCCCTGCAGACTGGCACTGGTGTCCTGCAGTGTCAGAGGTGACCCAGCCACCCACAGGCACATTCTGTGTTCAGTCGGGGGGCCTGTACATGCTGTGTGGGAAAGTACCTTACGTTGAAAGCTTCCTTTATCTCTTCATTCCTATGGGCGCACTGGGCATCTGTGGATTTCTAACACCCGGCAAAGGAAGAACAAAAACAGCCCTCTGTTTTAGAAGCACATGGTAGGCACCTATGAAATGACTGAATACGGGTCCCGTAGGGTCTTGACTTGTTCACAAACCACACAGAGGGCACAACAGGCCAGGACTTGTAAGCTTGCTGCTGTCTCTCGTTGGGATGTGCTGGGACTGAGTGGATTGGCTCATGGGACTGAGAGTCCAGGAATAGGGCAAGCCTCAGCCACAGCCTTATACAGAAGCTCAAGAATGTCCCTCGATCCCCATGCTCCTTCATCTTAGGGCTGCAGTTGCTCTGTGTTGTCCTTCCTCAGAGCCCGCATGGGGCTCCAGCCTTACACCCTCCCAGGTCCAAGTTCAGCAGGTCCAGTACCAGCTGGGCCACGTTGTCCTTCTCTGTGCCCAGGGAAAGGAGTTACACTGATGGGGGGGCTGGGTCAGGTGCTAACCCCTAAACCAGCAGGCCCTGTTGCTGGGGAGTTCGGCACTCCACTTCCCCGGCCTGCGTTTCCTGCCCCACCCTAGCTGAGTGGGCTCTGAGAGGGTGGGTGGCTCGCTTCCCCCTAATGGAGTCCAGGGTACCGTTGCCAGGAGGAGGGGTGAGTGCTGGGCCACCACCACCACCACCTGTTGCCGTTGAGTCGATTGTGACTCATAGCGACCCTGTAGGACAGAGTAGGACTGCCCCATAGCGTTTCCAAGGAGTGGCCGGGAAATTCGAACTGCCGACCTTTTGGTTAGCAGCCGAGCTAATCACTCCGCCGCCAGGGCTCTGCTGTTCACTTTATGTGTTTAAAATTACTAAAACCTCCCCTAGGGAAGATAACTTCCATTTGACAGATGAGGACCCTGAGGCATAGAGGGAAATGGATCACTTGCCAAGGTCACATGGATAGGAGGGAGTCGCGTCAAGATTTTTGAAGCCAGAACGGACTGTAGCTATTACGGTCAGCAGTCCAATCACGTCAGAAAAACTCAAACCAACCCCAAAAGTATGGTCCCTGGATGCCCTAATAGCTCAGTACTGAAGTCACTCCCGAGGTTCACCCTTGAGCCAAAGATTAGACAGGCCCATAAAACAAAACGAGACTAATGGGGCACACCAGCCCAGGACAAGGTCTAGAAGGCAGGAGGGGACAGGAAAGCTGGCAATAGGGAACCCAAGGTCGAGAAGGGAGTGTGTTGACATGTCATGGGGTTGTTAACCAGTGTCATAAAACAGTATGTGTACTGTTTAATAAACTATTTGTTCTGTAAACCTTCATCTAAAGTACAGTAAAAAACAAAAAACAAAAAACTCAACCCAATCCCATTGCTGTTAAGTCGATTCCAACTCATAGCAACCCTACAGGACAGAGTAGAACTGCCCCGTAGGGTTTCCAAGGAGCAGCTGGTGGATTCGAACTGCTGACCTATTGGTTAACAGCAAAGCTCTTAACCACTGCGCCGCGAGGGCTCTGAGTTCTGGGCAGCCGAAAGGAAAAACAAAAATAATCTAGTGCAGGTGCCCTGAAGGCCTGGTGTGGAATGCTGAGTAGTGGGTTCCCCTGTGCCCTGTGTTTGGGGGGCCCTCTTACTTTCTCCTCCTTGGAGTGTACCCAGCAACTCCTTAAGGGTCTGAAGAAATCACTGAAAACATGCAGTTACGCTTTGCTGCGACCTGTAGTGGCATTCACAGATGTGTCCCACAATGGCGTTCATAAATGTGGGCATTGCTAGCATTCTCAGGACATGCCCTGTGAGCATCGCTAAGACAAATTTCCTCAGGGCAGGGACAATAGCTTAGTTTATCTCCAGAATGCCCCGCATCGTGCCTGGCACAAAATAGGTATAAAGTCAACCTTTGTCGAGTGAATGAATGAAGAAAGCTACCGTGTCGTCATTGAAAGGAGCGAGAGCTCAAGTTGGGGTGCAGTTTAGCTTGTGAGAGGGTGGTGAGAACAGACGGGTGGCACAGCTGTGGCCCCAGTAGTTTCTCCAGGAGAAGCCACTGTGCCTGTGGAAGGCTGAGACCTGCCCTCAGCAGCGACATGCTGTGTCCTCCCCACACGAGCCTCTGGTCCGACAGGCTGGAAGCTGGGGGCTCTTCTGTTCCTCTGGAGTCAGAAGGGGCCACACTTTCGGGTTTGGTCATCTTAGTTTGTTTTGTAAATTTAATCACCTTACGAGAGTAATATTCTCCCCTCTACACGGAAGTTCAGGTGTGGCGTTATAGGCACTAAAAGACAGAGAAGCCTGGTGGGATGGAAGCAGGCAGGGACGGTGACTTCCTCCTCTCGTGGGTTTTGGGGGGCATCACAGGGCGCTCATGGAGCAATGAGCATATATTGGGGGGACTGATGGCTCGAGCTTGGAGCTTTTATGAGAGGACTGTGGGGAGGACTGGTCATAACTCACCAGGAAGGGGGCTGAAGAGTGACAGGGCCAGGTCACCAGGGGCCCGAGGTCCTTCAGGCCCTTTGCAAGGTGTGGGACTTCATCCTACACTGGAGGTTCTTCAGAGATTTTTTTACTTTTTTATTCTGTTGTGCTTTATTATTATTTTAAATGGCAAGCAGTTCCATAGTCATTTTGATGGTTTGTGGGGACTCTTTCTTGGATGATTTGTTGTTATTGGGTGCTGTTGAGTCAGCTCTGACTCATAGCGACCCTGTATACAACAGAACGAAACACTGCTTGGTCCCGTGCCACCTTCACAGTCATTGTTATGCTTGAGCCGATCGTTGCAGCCACTGTGTCAGTCCATCTCATCAAGGGTCTTCCTCTTTTTCCCTGACCCTCTACCAAGCATGATGTCCTTCTCCAGGGACCGGTCCCTCTTGATAACATGTCCAAAGTACATGAGACGTAGTCTTGCCATCCTTGCTTCTAAGGAGCATTCCGGCTGTACTTCTTCCAAGACAGATTTGTTCGTTCTTTTGGCAGTCCATGCTGTATTCAGTATTACTCACCAATACCATAATTTCAGAGGTGTCAGTTCTTCTTCAGTCTTCCTTATTCGTTGTCCAGCTTTCGTGTGCATATGAGGCGATTGAAAATACCATGGCTTGGGTCAGGTGCACCTTAGTCCTCAAAGTTCTTATAACCATACCTGTGCTTTGCTATCCACTTTGGGGGGCTTATAGGTCAAGATTTGGCTTGCCCTGAATGGTGGTGGGGCCCTGATGCAGGTTGGCTGAAATCCAAACCTTAGGGTGGGGCATCCCTGGTACCTGCGGTGGCAGTGGCAAAGCCATGTCTGTGAAATGATAGAAGTGAAACCCACACTGGGGAAGAATATTTTATACCTCCTTCAAAGCCACCTGTGAAACACGAGGCTGACTGTGAGGAAGAACCCCAAAACACAGGTTCCTAGAAACGGGTATGCATCCCCTCTGGGACTTTCCCTGCAGTGAAAGAGCTGACTCAGCAGCTTGTGTTGTCCCCTCCCTCTCCACCGCTGTGCTCTCCTGGGACCTCCTGGGTTCTCTGGATGCAGCGCAAAGGTAAACCAAACTCCAGCCTGGCGGCCAGCGGCTGGTGGAGATCGGCTTGGTCGTGAGCAGTTACAGGGATGGGGGCTGTGATTCTGCTGAACTACCCTCCAGCTATAGAATTCTATGCCTCTGTGACTTGGAACGTGGACCTAACTCTGTTGCGTAATGTGGTGATGTAGTAGGACGAGGGACAGATGGTAGGAGCCAGGCTGGAGAAGGGAGGCAAAGGGCAGAGAGCAAGGGGTGGTCGTGGTGGAGAGGTGATGGCAGTCTAATTGCCAGCAGCAGGCACTGCCCTATCCTTGATTCCCTCGCCTTGCTGGTGCGACACTGCCCCAGGAAGAGCCACTTGAAGTCCTCAACCTCTTTGTGGTGACTGTGCACTAATATCACTTAGTGGGACTCCATCAGACCCGACTGTATGTAGCTTTATTTGACATGTTTGGAAAGTATTACTTCATTGTTTTCCATAGGCATACATTTTTATGGCTCAAAAATAAGGTACAGCAGGATATATGGTAAAATCTGCCTCCTGCCTCGTCCCCTGGCCACCCAGATCTACTGCCTGGAGACACCAATGCTATGTGCTTCTTGTGTATTCTTCCCAAGATATTCTGTACATGTGCCAGCAAACACGGGTATGTACATGTTAAAAACGTTTTTATACCTGTGGTAACATGTTCCACACTCGCTGGGCACCTCGCCTTTTCCCCTTGCTGTGGCTTGGTACTCATTGCATGTTGGAACATAAAGAGTTTCTCGTTCTTTTGTTCTGTTGGATGCCATTCCACTGCCAGGATGTCCTGTAGATTACTTAACCAGCGCCCTGCTGATGGCTCTTGGGCTGTTCCCAACCTTTGTTTGGTACTAATGTGTGAAACATCTTTCTGGTTTTGTTTCCAGAAAGATGTTTACCTGTGTTTTGTTGACTATGCAAAAGCATTCGACTGTGTGGATCATAACAAATTATGGATAACATTATGAAGAGTGGGAATTCTAGAACACTTAATTGTACTCATGTGGAACCTGTACATAGACCAGGAGGCAGTCATTCTAACAAAACAAGGGGATACTGAGTGGCTTAAAGTCAGGAAAGGTGTGGGTCAGGGTTGTATCCTTACACCATTCTTATTCAGTCTGTCTGCTGAGCAAATAACCCAAAAAGCTAGACTATATGAAGAAGATTGTGGCATCAGGATTGGAGGAAGACTCATTAACAACCTGTGATATATAGATGACACAACCTTGCTTGCTGAAAGTGAAGAGGACTTGAAGCACTTACTGATGAAGATCAAAAACTATAGCCTTCAGTATGGATTACACCTCAACATAAAACAAAAATCCTTACAACTGGACCAATAAGCAACATCATGATAAATGGAGAAAAGATTGAAGTTGTCAAAGAGTTTCATTTTACTTGGATCTACAATCATCACCCATAGAAGCAGCAGTCAAGAAATCAAATGACATATTGCATTGGACAAATCTTCTGCAAATAGACCTGTTTAAAGCATTCAAAAGCAAAAATGTCATTTTGAGGGCTAAAGTTCACCTGACCCAAGCCATGGAATTTTCATTTGCCTCATATGCACGCGAAAGCTGGACAATGAATTAGGAAGACCGAAGAAGAATTGATGCCTTTGGATTATGATGTTGGCGAAAAATATTGAATATATCATGAACTGCCAAAAGAATGAACAAGTCTGTCTTCGAATAAGTACAGCCAGAGTGTTTCTTGGAAGCCAGGATGGTGAGACTTCATCTCATGTAGTTTGGAGGGACCAGTCCCTGGAGAAGGACATCATGCTTGGTAAAATAGAGGGTCAGCAGAAAAGAGGAAGACCCTCAGCGAGATAGATTGACACAGTGGCTGCAACAGTAGGCTCAAACATATCAACGATTGCGAGGATGGCGCAAGACCGGGCAGTATTTCGTTCTGTTGTACATAGTAGGATTGCTATGAGTTGGCACAGACTCAACAGCACCTAACAACAGCAGCAACAGTTCCATGCAACCCCCACTCTCAGTTTTCCTTCTTGAAAGTTGAGTCCCAAGTGTCGAAACACACTGTGTATAGTAATTCCACTTCCTCCGTTGTTCTCTGCTTCTGTGGTGCAGACTCAGCTTCCCCTGGGTTATTGCGAGGAAAAGATCTCGTGATCCTCATTGTGGGGCCAGGGGGTTGGGGTGGGTTTTGAACTCTTTTGCCTGCCCTTCCTCCCCTATTTGGTTTCAGAGTCACGGCGGTACTGTCCGGAGGAGCCTGCCACTCCTACTCCAGTCCTCTTCCCTCCCGGCCCAAGATTTGAGGGTCATCCCCTTCACTGGGCCATGCAGCCCTCAGTCACAAAGGGCTCAGGGTGGAGCCTCAAAACCTCAAGAGCGTTTCAGAGAGAAAATGAACTAGAAGAAGCCTACTTACTTCCTGAAGCAACCATCTGCAGGCCCTCTAAGCTCTCGTCTTTACTCATTCTTCTCCAACTTTCTGTAAGAACTGAGTTCCCTCAGTGGCACCCTTGGGCCCTGAGCTGGCTGATTGCCGCTGCCAGGGTGGGAGGAACAGTTACGTATGGAGTGAGCCATCGCCAGAGCGAGGGCTGTCTGGGTGCTCCTCGGCTGCTGGCACCACACACAGCAGACCCTGTGCGGCTATGCCTGCCAGCCCCGTGCTCCCCCACGGAGACCTCATTGCTCAGCTCTGTCCTGTTGCATCCCACACAGGCTTGCAACACTCGAAGACACACACCTGTAACTCTGAGAGTGAGTTACTATGGCTTGCTCACTGGTGTATCCTCAGAACCAACACAGCAACATTCATGTCCCTTGTGCCTGAAAAACATCTGCGACACGAGGGAATGAGAACACACAGCATGATCCCGTGATCCATGGCTACTCTACCTCCCTGTCTTGAGAACTCCTCTGCCTCCATAACGTTGCCATGTGCAGTAGAACGCTTCTTTCATTTCACACCTGCTCTGCTCGTGATTAACTGCCATGACCATTTCATAAACTTAGAAGCTGAAGAAGAACCCATCCAGCCTGACCTGAAAGTGTATTTCAAATGCCCACAGAGTCCCTTCCATCTCTGATGCGGAGCACCATGGCTGGAGCTGCCGACACACTGTGAGGGCAAGATGGCACACCCAGAAGCAGCCTCAACCAGACAGTCACATCTAGAAGGCTACACAGTTCTGCAAACACTGTGCACTTCCTGTTCTGGCTGTCCAGAGCGGCCCCCCCGGAACCGTCTGTCACTGCACCTGCAACTTGTCTCAGCGATGGGCCAGGCAAAGGTGAGCACTTTGGAGCCCACCGTTCTTAGAGCTAGGGTCAAAGGTGCCTTAAGTAGGAATGCTCTGGAGTTAGATGAAGAGGTCCATGTGTAACTGGAAGGTAATATTTTAAAGAAGTATATCGTACAAATGATAATATCTAACCATTAACTGCCCTCCACTGCCCCAAAGAAAAGGCTACGGGCCAGATCAAAATTGAAGGAAGTGGGGAGGAACTTCCAAACATCATGTGACCCAACGCTCTACTTCCAGTCAGGGCGACCCTCAATCCAGCCAGAAGCCCCAGTACCAGACCTCCGAGCAGCCTCCTTCAGAGATTTCACACATCGTTAGGTGCGGTAGAGTCGGTTCTGACACCCAGTGACCCTGTGTACAGCAGAATGAAACACTGCGTGGTCCGGCGCCATCCTCACCGTCATTGCTATGCTTTAGCCCACTGTGTCAATCTATCTCATTGGGGTCTTCCTCTTTTTCACTGACCCTCTACCTTACCAAGCATAATGTTTTTCTCCAGGGACTGGTCCCTCCTAATAACATGTCCAAAGTATGTGAGACGAAGTCTCACCACCCTCACTTCCAAGGAGCACTGTGGCTGTACTTACTTCCAGGACAGACTTTGTTTGTTCTTCTGGCAGTCAGTGGTATATTCAGTATTCTTCGCCAACACCACAATTCAAAGGCATCACTTCTTTGGTCTTCCTTATTCCTTGTCCAGCTTTCACATGCATATAAGGTGATTGAAAATACCATGGCTTGGGTCAGGCGCACCTCAGTCCTCAAAGTGACATGTCTACATGGAAATAGGGCAGAAGAAATAAAAAGAAGGGGGCTTGGAAGAGAGGGGGCCCATTTGCATGAAAAGAAGCTGAATGCTTGCCCAGCCTGACCCTTTTGCCGTGATGGCCCTGGCAGGGCCGAGTTCTGAGGCAGGAACCCGGGCCCCACTCTGCCTTTGCAGCAGCAGGGTCTACGGCTGAGAGAAGTGCTTGTGGCTGTGTTTATAAAGGTAAGATGACCATGGGATCAGGTCTACACCAGATGATATCAGGAACAGTCACCCTGTGAAGTATTTGAGTTCATCATACTAGGCATTTAAGACAAATGCCTGTAGCAGAGTTGTGTTTATACAGGACAAGCTAAGAGTCTTTGGGCGTTTTGGAAGCTCCCCTTTTGGGACCGAATCAAGCAGGACAAGTACATAAAGGAGCTTTTAAAATTGTAAACAGGATACACATCTTGCTGTTACAGCATAAGGCTCTATAGCTCTTCACACAACTGGCGAGAATTGATTGGTGGTTCACAGAGGATGGGAGGAAGTGTCCTCCTCTGCTCGGGGATTCTTGAGTTCCCACTGTGCCAGGCACCATGCTGATTGCTTCACACACACTTCCTGTTTCATCCCCTGGTAAGTTTCCAAGGCTGCCGTGACAAATTACCACAAACTTGGTGGCTTAACACAACAGGAATTTATTCTCTCACAGTTCTGGAAGTCAGAAATCTGAAGTAAGTGTAACTGGGCCAAAATCAAGATGTTGACAGGGTCAGCAAAATAGAGGAAGACCCTCGACGAGATGGATTGATGCAGCAGCTGCAACAGTGAGCTCAAACCTAGCAATGGTTGTGAGGATGGCACGGGACTGGGCAGTGTTTCGGTCTGTTGTACATAGGGTCACTGTGAGTCGGAACCTACTAGTTGGTATCTAACAACAACGATCTCTCCAGAGGTTCGGGGGGGAATAATCCGTTCGTTCCTTGTCTTTTTCAGCTGCTGGTGGCTGCCAGTGTTCCTTGGCTCGTGGCCCCTTCCTCCATCTTCAAAGCCAGCTGTGTAGCATCTTCTCTCTGTAATTCTGCTTCTGTTACATGTCTTTCTTCTCTTCTGTATGAAACTTCCCTCTGCCTTCCTCTTATAAGGACAGTTAAGGATATTTCAAGATAATCTCCCCATCTCAAGATCCGTAACTTAAAATCAACAACAGGATAAACAAGGAAAAAAGAATAAATACATGGAAACTAAATAATACACTACTAAATATACTATTGGTTCATAGAAGAAGTCAAAACTGAAATAAAAAAAATTCCTAGAATCAAACTAAATGAAAATACAACATAGCGAACCCTTGGAGACACAGCAGAAGCCATACTCAGAGACGTTTTGCACAATCACACCTCTAGGACGCACCACCTCATACGATACCCTGTAAAAACAGTGATTTGCGACGCACACCCGTTGCTTCGGTTTCAAACAGTTATCCAGGTCCCTGCCTGCTGGCCTCACCAACAATGGGAAAGCAGCTTCCTGATAAACCCGAGAGGTGGAAAATGTAGGTGGGCGCTGTTTATCCCGCTGATAATGAAAGGGATGTAAGATACCACTCACAGGCTCTAGGGATTAGGACCTGAACATCTTTTGGGGGCCGTTATTCAGCCCCCCACATCTCCACAGTCATCCTATGATGATGGTACAGCCCTACATACGATGGACATAATGAGGAAGCCAAGGCTTGGACGGGCCGAGTGAGCATTGGGTTCTGTGCACTCCCAGGCCTCAGGGTGGGTGCTGTTTTGTGATGTTGCTGGACACTCGCTAAACAGATAATTGTCATTTTCCGATGTTGTGGCGCTGGTTTTGAAAGAATGGAGCTTTGGGGTCAGGCACTGGCTGCACCTTGCTCTGGACACGTTTGTTGAATGAGCCAGTCCCAGTTGTACATGGCTGGGTGGTTGACAGCCGCCTCCTCCTCTACGTTGACAGGGAACAACCTGGGAGCCTGTGTGAAATTAAATGGGATCCCAAAAGTGAAGCGAGTCCTCACTCACTGTGAGTCCCTGAGAGCCTTTGAAAAACGTGGATGCCTGCTCCTGATGCCACCCCCCAGATCAATTAAAGTAATCTCTGGGGGTGGGGCTGCCATTGGCGTTTGTTATCTTATCCATCAGGGGATCCTAATGTGTGGCCAAGGTGGAGAGCCTCTGGGCCCTCAGAGGTTCCGGACTTGGGCTTCTGAACTGGACTAACTTGTTTTAAATCCCCACATAACCAAGAAAAAAAAAAAAAAACCATTGAGTCAACTCTGACTTATAACAACCCTAAAGCTAAAGGAGCCTGGGTGGCGCAGTGGTTAAGTGCTCAGCTGCTAACCGAAAGTTTGGCAGTTTGAACCCACCAGCTGCTCTGCTGGAGAAAAGACCTGGCGATCTGCTTCCATAAAGATTATAGCCTGGGAAACCCTATGGGCAGTTCTCCTCTGTCCTGTAGGGTTGCTGAGCGGGAATTGACTCAGCTGCACACATCAACAACAACATAGCTGCCTCTGTTGAGCCGGTCACTGAAATGCTGAACCTTTGTCCCCTTCAGTTGCTCAGAGGCTGTGAAGATGAATGCGGTGATGTGCACAGGTGAAGTGCACGCCCGCTGTGCTGGTCGTGGCTTAGTTACTGCCGACAGGAAAGGGCCGCTGGCAGATGACCTTGCTGACCCCTCTTGAGTCATGGTGTCACCTGGCAGAACCAGAGCCGTGGGCATAGCCGCTCCTCTGTGGGGTCACGAGCCTGGAGGAGAACACATGACCACACCGACGGTCCCCCTAAGCTCCTGACCACAGAGCTTGAGCACGCCGCTGGGACCGTGCGGCCATCAGACTTCCATTCCCAAAGGCTTCACGTGCCCACTGTCCTAGACCGGGGGTCGGCCAGCTTTGTCTGTAAAGGGCTTGATAGCAAATATTCTAGGCTTTGTGGACCATATACAGTCTGTGTTGCAATGACACAGCTCTCCCATTGTAATAAATGTGAGTAAATGGGCCATATAATCTGTGTTGCAGCTACACAGCTCTCCCATTGTGGGGTAAAACAACCCTGGACACTGTGAATGAGTGGGCGTAGCCACGTTCCAGTACATCTTTATTTACAGGAACAAACCGTGAGACTTGGCTCTTGGGCCAGAGTTTGCTGACCCCAGAGTTTGCTGACCCCAGAGTTTGCTGACCCCAGAGTTTGCTGACCCCAGAGTTTGCTGACCCCGTCCTAGACTGTTCTGTCACACTTTCTCCTGAGACTAACACCTTCTGTCTCCACCCCTCCCCAAGCCCTCCCTGCTACTGGCCTTGCTTCCTGAGACAACAGGCAATCTGGAGAGAATTTCTGTAGCCTCCGCGAGCATCTGTAGTATGCTGTGCGTCCCTCCTGGTCCCGGAGAGCGATCTGTGTCTCTGAGACCAGCCACTTGGGTGCTCCATCCCGTCCCCTTCACAGTGGCCGGCGTAGGTGGCCTCTCAGCGTCATTTGGTCCCTCCTCATCCTTGAGACGGTCTTGCCCTGGCTCCCAGGGTCCCTCACTCATTCCCCTCCTGTCTCACCGGACGCTTCTTCTCGGTCCTGTGTTGGCTTCTCTCACACTCCCTGCCGTCTGAGATTACAGTCCCCGGGCCCAGTGCTTGGACTTCTGCTATGCCTCTATGGTGACGTTATCCATTTGCATGCTTTGCTTACAACTCCTAAATCGATTTCTCTAGCCAGACCTCTGCCCTGAACTGCAGGCCTTTGTATCGAACTGCCTGCTTGGCAGTAGCATCGCAGACTGAACGTCTCTAAAACCAGACTCAAGCTTGTCGGCTGTCTTGCTCCTGCTTGCCCACCTCAGCAGGTGGCTGTACTTCTCCTTCTGCTGTTTAGGCGTCAGAGCCTTGGGATCATCCTTGACGACTCCTTCAGTGCCCACATCCACTCTGTCAGGAACTCCTGTTAGCTCTATCTGCAAAATATGTACAGACCAATACGCTTTTCAAGGAGCCCTGGTGGCGTAGTGGTAAAACACTCGGCTGCTAACCGAAAGTTTGCTGGTTGGAACCCACTAGCCACTCTGCGGGAGAAAGATGTGGCAGTCTGCTTCCGTAAAGATGACAGCCTTGGAAACCCTACGGGGCAGTTCTCCTCTGCCTCATAGGGTCGCTGTGAGTCGGAACCGACTCGACGGCAGGGGTGGTACGCTTTTCACTGCTCTGCACCTAATCACTTTTTGCCTCGGTCACTGCAGTGTCTCCAGTGGACCTAGTCTCGCCGTTGCTGCTCAGGCCCCTGGCCAGTCTGTGTCCAGTACAGGAGCCAGCGTGAGCTTTTCAAAGCATAAATCTGACCGGATTGCACTTCTGCCCGAACCCTTCTGGAGGCTTCTCATTTGTGTAAAGCGGGCCACAAAGCCCCGGGTTTCACGCCCTCCACCCCCGCCTCCTGTCACCCTTCCCTGCTCTGGCCTGGCTCGCCCCCACCTCGGCCTTGGCCTTGGCTAGTCCTTCTGCCTGGCGTCTCTTCCCTCACGTCCCCACCTGGCGTACTCGCTCTCCTGGCTCTCTGGGTCTTTGTCCAAATGTCACCTTCTTAGTCAGGCCCATCCTGACAACTGTTTGAAATTGCAGGTCCTGCGCACCAGCCTGGCTTTCCCCATCTCTCTTACTCTGCTTAATTTTTTTTTCCCCAGGAAACTTCACTTTCCAACATGCTATAGAATTGACATTTTATTGTCTATTGTCTCTTGCCCACCACAAGAACGTGAAGTATGTGGGGGTTCCCCCACCTTTGTTCACTGCTGTATTCTTGGCTCCTCACAGTGTGCGGCTCAGAGGAGGTAGTCAGGAGACATGAACTGAGTGAGAGGAGGCGCTCGGGAGACACGAACTGAGCGAGAGGAGGCGCTCGGGGGACACGAACTGAGCGAGAGGAGGC
>NW_004443940.1:33261107-33272389 GCF_000243295.1 Trichechus manatus latirostris | reverse complement strand
GGGGGACACGAACTGAGCGAGAGGAGGCGCTCGGGGGGACACGAACTGAGCGAGAGGAGGCGCTCGGGGGACACGAGCTGAGCGAGAGGAGGCGCTCGGGGGACACGAGCTGAGCGAGAGGAGGCGCTCGGGGGACACGAGCTGAGCGAGAGGAGGCGCTCGGGGGGACGCGAGCTGAGCGAGAGGAGGCGCTCGGGGGACGCGAACTGAGTGAGAGGGAGGCGCTCGGGGGGACACGAGCTGAGTGAGAGGAGGCGCTCGGGGGGACACGAGCTGAGTGAGAGGAGGCGCTCGGGGGACACGAGCTGAGTGAGAGGAGGCGCTCGGGGGACACGAGCTGAGTGAGAGGAGGCGCTCGGGGGGACGCGAACTGAGTGAGAGGAGGCGCTCGGGGGGACGCGAACTGAGTGAGAGGAGGCGCTCGGGGGGACGCGAACTGAGTGAGAGGAGGCGCTCGGGGGGACACGAACTGAGTGAATGAATGTCAGATACCTGCGAGCCCCCCGCCCCCCACCATGTATTTAAGAGTTCGCAGGGAGCTGCAGGGCATTGCTCACAGCAGAGAAGAGCATGTGGGCCCTCCCTGCTGTCACCCCCACCTAGAGCCCTGCAGCTCTGCAGTCCCCACCCCAGGCTCCCAGCCTGGTCTCCTGCCTCACTCCCAAACTCTGCTTCAGAATCCCTTCTCTTTATCTCTTCTCTAACCCCTCCTTCCACCAGTTGCCATTGAGCCGACTCCAGCTCATGGCGACCCCACGTGTGTCAGAGTAGAACTGTGCTCCATACCGTTTTCAGTAGCTGATTTTTTGGAAATAGATGGCCAGGCCTTTCTTCCAAGGTTCCTCTGGGTGCACTTGAACCTCCAACTTCTTGGTTAGCAGCCAAGTGCATTAACCATTTGCACCACCCAGGGACACCAAGCCCATTTATATCCCCACCTGCTTTTCAAAGCACTTTTAGGACAGGAAGGCGCACCCTCTGGGAGAATTCCACCTGCTGGGGGGGGAGGAATAGAAACATTTCCACCTCTCTGCCATGATGGGACTGGACTGCCAGGCAGCGGGGAAAGGGCAGGGCAGTGGGGACAGCAGCCCGCCTTTGCCACAGTGGGCGTCCTCTTTGGGGTGCTTTAGGGCCACGATGTTGGCATCGGATGGGGCCTGCATGAGGCCCAGCTCCAGGCAGCTGTCTCCAGATCTCCTTCAGCAGAGCCACCCGTGGCTGTTACTAGCAGGCATCCCGTAAGTGGCCTGGACCTGTTCCGTCTGACAAGGGGCGGGAAGCCGCGCTGCTGACCCCAGGTGCGGGGCACGGCCTAGTGTGCAGCACAGTGATGGGGGGAGGGGGCCAAGGGGACAACTGCAGGGAAGGCCTTCCTCTTGATAATAAAGGCTTTCTTCTGGATAACTAAGAGCTTAGGATTTATAGCCTGATGTCATAGTTTATAAGGGTATCGACGTGGGCTGAGCTGTGGGGATTTTAACCTCTAGAGGGTGAGGGCCGTATCAGACTGGCTGTAATACCCAGGGTTTGTGCCTTCCACGAGGACTTTGCCCCACTTTCTTTTTTTCTCCTCTCCCCTGCTTTTCCCTTCTCGAGATTTCAAAGCCCTGCTTTCTACCTTGTCACCCCCCACCATGCCCTGAGCACTAGCCATGGTGGTGCCACTTCAGGACCCTGTTGCTGTGGTGGGGGCGGCTCAGGGAGGTGCCACACCGCTAGCAGCCTCACAGGACCGGGCAGCAGCCACTGGGCTGGTCTGCCACTTGCTGTCCTCAAGCCTTGGCGAGGCAGTGGGGGCCCCTAACGCCTGGTGACTGCTGGGTTGGAATGCTTGCCCTCTTGGCCCTCTGGCTGCCCTGCCTACCTGTTGTTCGTCCACTCCTTCATCCCTCATCTCTGTGTGCCAGGTCCTGGAGATACACCGCCTTTCCTGGCCCACTGGCCACCCCACTCCCCATTGTTCGTCCACTCCTTCATCCCTCATCTCTGTGTGCCAGGTCCTGGAGATACACTGCCTTTCCTGGCCCACTGGCCGTCCAACCTACCCATTGTTCGTCCATTCCTCCATCCCTCATCTCTGTGCTCCAGGTCCTGGAGATACACCGCCTTTCCTGACCCACTGGCCACCCCGCTCCCCATTGTTTGTCCACTCCTTCATCCCTCATCTCTGTGCTCCAGGTCCTGGAGATACACCGCATTTCCTGTGTGCAGCGCTTAAAAATGAGTGGGGTGCAATCCACCGCCATCCTATTTAACCCAACTTCCCCTGGGAAGAGCGGGCAGGTGTTTATCAGAAGCTAGAGGTGAAGCTCTTGGTCACACAGTGTCAAAGAGCCAAGCTAGGCCTTTAGTTCTCTTGTCTTTCTGCTTGACCAGGGAGTTGAATGAAGGCATGTTCAAGTGTTAATACATATGACCAGGAAAGATACAGTTTATTTACTGTGGGACGTTTTCACAACTTTTATTTGAGAGTATTATGTATATTGGAGCCCTCGTGGTGCAGTGGTTAAGAGCTCAGCTACTAACCAGAAGGTTGGCAATTCGAATCCACCAGGCGCTCCTTGGAAGCCCTATAGGGCAGTTCTGCTCTGTCCTGTAAGGTTGCCGTGGGTCAGGATCCACTCGACAGCAGCAGGTTTGGTTTTTTTATTACGTACGTTACATAGTTACACGCTCTGAAGATTTACCCGTGGTAACATTGAGAAGCTACCGAAGGGTACATAGAGAAAAACCACATCGCCTACCTTGCCCTCCAGTTCACCTCTCGAGAGGCAACCAGGGGGCGCAGCGTTTCTACGTATCCTTCCGGAAGTAGTCCATCTGTCATATACAGACAGAAATCCCTCAATGAATTGGACGGACACAGTAGCTACAACAGACTTGAGCATGGCAGTGATTGTGAAAGATGGCACAGGACCAGGCAGTGTTTTGTTCTGCTGTCCGTAAGGGTTGACTTGGAGCGGCTTGACAGCGACCAACAGCAACAGCATGTTTATACCCTCTTCTTTCCAAAGTGTGAATCAGTTTACTGAGGCTTGTCGAGAAAGCCACGTGTACAGGGTTATGAAATCATGGTTTTTATTTCAGTCATCCAGTATTTCCCTTTTTGTATTGATACCAGAAACCAAACCCACTGCCATCAAGTCGATCTTGACTCATAGCGACCCTACAGGACAGAATAGAACTGCCCCATAGGGCCGTTTCCAAGACTATAGATCTTTATAGGAGCAGACTGCCACATCTCTCTCCCATAGAACGGCTGGTGGGTTCGAACCGCTGACCTTGTGGTTCGCAGCTGAGCACTTTAACCACTGCACCACCAGGGCTCCTCATTTTTGTATTAATAGTATCTAAAGTCACCTTGTTAGCACTAAAGATCAACCTGCTGCCCTATGGGTTTTGGTTTCCACCTGCAGCAGGTGAGGGCTGCCCCAGGGGTGCGTGGTGAGGTTGGACTGCCACCTAAGACGGTAAGTTTGTTTTTTTAAGCAGAGTTCATGTACAAACGGCCGTCCTCTGAAGAAGCTCAAGTTGGATATTTGTTTTGTTGTTATTGTAGTTTTTTAGTTTTGCTTTGTAACTTGGAAATACCTGAGGGATCGAGTTTTCACCTGTGTTCTGCAGAGCCCTGGCTGGAACTGACTGTTCACTGCACAGACATCACGCTCAGGCCAGAGCGGGTCAGCGGCTTGCCCAGGGTGTCCTGGCCGGTGAGTGGCAGGCAAGACTCAGGCTGGACTCCTGACCCCAGGTCTGGCCCTTCCTTGTGTATTGTGATGCCCTTGGAGGCCGTAGACCATTTCAACCATGGTGCATCACCCCAACATTTTTCAGCCTCTCTTTTCCCATTGCTGTCAGCATCAGCCTAGTGAGGTACAAAAACAAATAGCGTCATTATTTTGTAGTCATACCCTTTTTTTTTTTAAATGCTCGATTTAATTTATAAAAATCACCTCCAAATTATTTTTTCTATGTACCAAACCCATCTGGGGGGCTGGGGACTCAAAATTTATTTTTTCTATCATTTAATCAGTGGATCAGCGTTGTGCTCAGCTTTGGTTAAAGATGGAGATGACTCAGTCCCTCCCCTCAAGGAGCTCAGGAGACGAGGATTCACGGTGTCCCAAAGGTTTTCTGTATGACAGTAGAGAAAGCTGCGCCATAGAGAGCGGGTGGTGTTTATTTCTCCTTTGCTGTTTATCTTGGTTGTAAAGCATGAATGGGGATTGTCCAGCGGACAAGAACAGGAAGGGCATTCCAGGCGGAGGGGGCACCTGAGCGAGGGCAAGGAGGGCGCGTGTCTGAGATGCCTTCAGGATGCGGCATGTGATCCTTAGTAAGTGGGGAAGGTTGATGGGCCAGGAGATGGATGCTGCGTGAAGGATTTGGCCTGCATCCTGTTTGTGCTGACAGAGCTTTAGAAGGATTGAAGCCAGAGAATTAGCCTGTCAGGTTTACGTTTTACATGAAACCAAAAGCAAACTCGTCGCTGTCGAGTCGATTCAGACTCATAGCAATCCTGTAGGACAGAGTAGAACTGCCCTGCAGGGTTTACAAGTCTGTAAATCTTTACAGAAGCAGACTACCACATCTTTTTTCTTAGGGAGCGGCTGGTGGGTTTGAACCGCCGACCTTTCAGATAGCAGCTGAGCACTTTAACCATTGAGCAACCAGGACTCCTTACATAGAGCCCCCTAAAACCCCATGGGTGGTGGTTAAAGTATCAAAATCAGCTCTCTTTCCCAGCTCTTTAAACTCAGCTCTTGACCACCCAGTATAAGAGATGAGATAGGGGAGAGAGGGTAGTCTACGGAGAGAACAAAATCATGGGTAATATTATGGATTGACTTGGGTTTCCCAAAATGTATGTTAAAATTCTAACCCCTGTACCTGTGAATGTGACCCTGCTTGGAAATAAAGCTTCCTTTTGTTGTGTTAATGAGGTCATGCGGGAGTACCCATACCAAAAAACCAAACTCTTCGTTGCCAATTCTGACTCATAGCGACCCTATAGGAGAGAGAGCTGCCCCATAGGGTTTCCAAGGAGCAGCTGATGGATTCCAACTCCGACCTTTTGGTTAGCAGCTGAGCTCTTAACCAGTGCGCCACCAGGGCTCCAGGTTGCTAGAGTACGGTGGGTCCTAAACCTAATCCTTCTGAGTGGTCTCACAGAAAGGGCAGTCAGGCATGGAGAGGGATGCACGCACAGGCCGTGTGAGGCGCCGTCTACCAGTCAGGGAGCGTCCAGGCTACCGCCAGGGAGGGACCCTCCCCTGGAGCCGGCGCCCTGATTTGGATCTAGTCTTCCAAAACTGTGAGATAGTAAGTTTCTGTTCTTTAAAAGCACCTGTTTGTTGTATTTTTGTTGTGGCAACACTAGGAAGCTAAGACAGGTGGCAGAAAGGAGACCAGATGTAATCTGGTTAAAATTACACTTGAAATTTAGCAGCACGTTTAACTTTTACAGCTCTATTGTTTTTATACTTTGTGTCAGTATTACGCTGCATGACCGAGAATCATTGTCTTGGTTTGTTGGCGGCAGCCACAGCAGGGCCTGTGTTTGGCGGGAGTTGAGCTCAACAGCCTGTTCCCTTCTCCAAGGAGGAGGGGGCATTACTCCCCATGGTGAGGAGGGACAGGCCTCTGTTGGGGTCCCTATGTGTCACCCGTGGTTCTCAGTGATTCCGAGTAGCAGCATATCATAACGTTACAGTGGTTATCATTTCTTTCTCATTGTTTACCAGGGCTCATCCACGAAACGTTTAATCCATCCGCAGGCAATCAAAATTTGATGACAGGAGTTGCTCAAATCAGCTCTGAATAGCTTTGTGGGATTGAGCCTTCATACTTCAGCCTCACAGTGACCCTGCAGGACAGAGTAGAACTGCCCCATAGGGTTTCCAAGGCTGTCATCTTTATGGAAGCAGAGTGTCACATCTTCCTCCTGCAGAGTGACTAGTGGGTTTGAACCACCAACCTTTTGGTTGGCAGCCGGGCGCTTAACCACTGCACCACCAGGAATCCTTAACCACAGGTATAGGGGTTAGGATTTACAACACATATTTTGAGGGGGCACAGTTCAGTCTGCAACAGTGGCAGAGCCAGGATTCTAGCACAGAGTCTGGCTTCAGAGTCTCTGCTCTTAGCTTGGAGCCACACCACTTCCCACGGACACGAGGCACGCCACTGCCTGCCATCCTCCACCCTGGCTCCCTGAACTGCCAGCCCAAGGCACACTGCCCTTTCTCCCGAGCAGGTGCGATGACACATTCTGTCTTCTTTCTTGATTGGGGCAACCATGGCCCCAGCAGCTCCCCAGGTCTTAGCAGGTGACCCCTCCAGGCCCTGTCTTCAGATCCTAGGGGTCTTTACCACAGCCTTTCTGTGTCTGAGGTACTCAGAGCCCAATGTTCTGGAGCCCCAGCCTAACAACAGAGAAACCGAAGTTCAGGATCATTTTGGCTGTCAATCACTTTATCCTCCCTCCCCCCATTTCCAGAAATGTCCGTGTTGGTTTTGTGGGAGCTGTTTTCACTTTGTGAGAGACTAAGACTGTGCTTGTCACAGTTGCTCAGCTAGTGACCCCTCGTTCAGCCCTGGTTTAGCGGGGTCTGGCGAGCAGAGGCATTCCGCCGTCACCCATGCCTGCCTGTGTACTTCGTGAGGAGGGTAGCTTTCGCCCGGCCAACCACACTTAGGAAAGAGAGGAGAGTCTGAGCTTCCTCCCTCTGGCCTGGCCCTTGACGTGGGGGGAGAGGAGTGGAGCACAGATCACACGCGTGGAGAAGAGATTGAGTGAAGAGGGTCTGGAGCGGCCATTTTGGCTCTTGGGGCCTGAGTCTCCTGGTCTTTAAAATGGGGATGGGAGGTGAGTTAAATGCTGTCTGCACTCCCTGCGGCCCCTGACTTCTGTTATTAGCAGTTCCGATCTTCCAAACTCTGGGTCCATTTTGTGGCCCATTTCAGAGCTGCCTTTGATCTCCCTGAAATAAGAGGTGCTATTTTGAATGCTGCTGTCTGTCTGTGAGAGGGATGTGTGTTTAAAACTAAAATAGAATGTACTTGTTAACTTGAGGGGGTTTCCTTTTTCTGTTTCACCCACACTGTGTTTAAAGCCTGGTGCCCTCCCACCTGGGTGACAGCCTCGGAGAGGCTCTAACAGATGGGCTGCTCTGGGTGAGGGCCTCTCCATGGTGCCAGAAAGGACTCCTGCTTGCTCAGGACCTGGGTCCTGGGGGGCTTAGACAAAGTTTTGTTTGTAGAAGACTTGTCTGCTGATAAGAGGGCCAGGCCATTTGCCTGAGAGCTGGGGTGGGGGCGGGGGTGTGGTTCCAGGGTATAAAAGGCTGAACCTTCCTTACTGTCTAGCTGAGGGGTTTTCCAGGCCTGCATGTAGAGGCCAGGGGGAGCCAGACCCCAGAGACCTGAGTTCCCTGGCTTAACTGTTGACAGCAACTCTGCACCAAACCTTGGTGGTCTGTTTGGCCTCTTTGATCATTGCCAACATATTATGAAGAGGATGCCTGTCCAAGTAGGGGAAGGGGGAGGTGGATGAAACGCACTGCTGTCGAGTCGATTCCGACTCATAGCGACCCTATAGGACAGAGTAGAACTGCCCCATAGGGTTTCTAAGGAGCGGCTGGTAGATTTGAACTGCTGACCTTTTGGTTAGCAGCCATCACTCTTAACCGCTGGATGAGGGCGAGAAAATGGGGCTAGGGCTGCTGAGAAGGGTGCAGCTCTCTGTCCTCCCTGCGTTCCGGTCTGCGTTAGTCAGAGCTTACTTTACCTTCAGTTCTGGCGTCCCTGAGCATGAACGTGGCCCACGCCTGCGTCTTTCTGTGGAGGTGTTGTCTTCCCATTTATCTGAAAAGAGGAAGGTCTAAGTTCCATGGATCGCTAGGACGTCATTGGAAACAAGTGTAAAAGTTAAGGCATCTTTGAGACGTCTTAGGCTAGAGACAGCTTCTCCAGTGTTAGCGCCTCCCTCAGGGAGCTCCTAGGCCGTGCCGATGCTGCAGACCCGTGGACCAGTTAGAATTTCACTGGGGCGTTCGTTCCTGTTCCCCCTTCCACCTGAGACACTAGCTTCTTTTTATCACCTTTCAAAAACTGGGCTACTTCTTTTAGTTCTAATTGATTAAAAAAAACCAACTGTCGTCAAGTCAGTTCTGACTCATGGCGACCCCATGTGTATCAGAGTAGAACTGCACTCCCTAGGGTTTTCAGTGGCTGATTTTTTTGGAAGTAGGTCGCCAGGCGTTTCTTCTGAGGCACTTCTGGGTGGACTTGAACCTCTCCCCTTTTGGTTAGCAGCTGAATGAGTGCATTAACTGTTTGTACCACTCCGATTCTAACTGATAGCACCTCTCATTCTGGAGCGTGGGGAGGAGGCTGCTGTCTCCACTCTGGCTGGTGGCGGTACTGAGGGGGGAGACAGAAACTGCAGTGTGTGTGCCGGCGTGACATGTCGAAGGTTACCCTACTGTGTTGCTTTGAGCAAGGTGTTTTAACACCCAGGAGCCCCGGATGTTTTGCTCTACTAATTACATGTCAGTTTAGCTTATGGAGACCCCAGAGATAGATGAATAGTCTGGTTGGTGGCCTCCCGGTGTGGGGATTGCTGGTTTGAACCAGCTTGTGCCAGCCACAAGGAGCCAGAGTTGTAAAGCTGCTGTGTGTGAGCCGACAGTGTGGGTTGCCTCAGAATCTGCTCTGGTTTCTGGGATACAGGCAGTGCGGCTGAATGACAGGAAACCACGTGGACAGATCGTGTTGTGGGAATGTGGTCCTTGGTTGGTTGTCTCTGCCTGACATCGAACGCAGCACTCTGACACAGAAACATCTGTCATGTACCAGCTTCTCTGGAACAAGTGACAGCTGCAAACCGAATTTGGGTGCAAGGGAAGACAACGGATTTGTTCCCCTCCCCTCTTCCCCAAGGGCTGTCAGACTGGTAAAGAGAACCGAGCTCAGCCCAGTCTCCTTGGGTTCCTGGTTGACCGACTTGGATTGAGCTGCTCCCCGAGTCATGGAGCTCTTAGTGCCTTGCCCACCTCCCGCCCCCCAGGTCTCCCCACCAGGGCACATGTGTCAGCTCACCCTCAAGCTGTACCTGGTTCTAACAGCGCCCCTAACCCCAGAACCCCAGTGTCTGTCTTCCTGGAAAGCCTCTCTCTAGATGCCTGTATCCTCGCAAAGCCTTCAAAACTTCCCCTAAACAGCCCTGCGGGGTGGGAACTGCTTCCAGGGAGTCCTGCCTCGGGCTGGCTTCTTCCCGGAGCTGTGGGCTTCTCATCCAGCTGCCACCCCGCTGCTCCACTAGCAGTGGGGGTATGGCTGCCCCAGGAGCCTGGATAGCAGGCTCTGTTCCCTCTCGCTGCTGCCCTGTCGGCCCAAAGGGCCTTCTCGCTCTGCTGGAGCAGAAAGTCTTTTTCTGTTTCTGCACGGCACCCGGTGGAACCCTGGGAAGATTCTTGGTTCTCTCACTGACTTGGGCAGATGGGGAACTCACCCCTGAGAAGTTGGCTCATGAGCATTTGCCATGTGCTGGGCATTGCCGTGGTCCCTTGGTGGTGCAAACGTTTACACTTGACTGCTAACCTAAAGATTGGCAGTTCAGACCCACCCAGTGGTGCCATGGAAGAAAGACCTGGCGATCTGTTTCCGTAAAGATTACAGCCAAGAAAACCCTATGGGTTAGTTCTACTCTGTAACACATGGGGTCTCCATGAGTCGGAATCAACTCAATGGCAATGGGTTTGTTTGGGCATTATTTCAGGTATTTTTCAAGGATCAGTTTATTAACCATCCACTCCTTTAGGCAATACTTTACGTGGAAAAGATAGACTATAGAGTAAACGCCCACCCAGCCTAGGACGTGTTCATCACCATTGCAAGTGAAACTATGTCTGCCTCCCCACCCTCTCCCTGAGGTTACTGTTATCTTGAATTTGCTCTCATTATTTGCATCCCTGTAAATTTTGTATTTTGAGATCCAGTCTTTACAGATTTTGTGCTGGGCGTGCTGGTTTCCGGTTTCAGCCTTGTGAGGCTTGTGGTCAGACAGAGCTATTTCTTGAAAACAGGTTCCTGGCTGCACGTCAGCCCAAGGAGGTCCAGGGCTGACCGCGTGTGGGAGGTCCTGATGGGTGATGTATGCTCCTTCCCCAGTCTCCTCCTCCTGCCTGCCGTGCCGTGTTGGGCACGTGGGGTGCCGGGGTGGGCATGGTGCCTGTCCCTGCCACGGTTCAGAGGACCTTTGCTGTTGGCGTTTGCTTCCTTTGGACGAGTTCCCTCTGCCACTGAGGATCCCTGCAGTGTCTGCTTTGAATACCTAAGCTTTCTGTCGCTCCAGTGTCCTGCCCTAAGCATAGCAGCCCCGAAGGGCTCCCTGTCTTCCTCCTGTGGGGTCTGTCCCACCTTCCTGTGACTGCTCCGCTCCCATGGATGGGGAGACACTGCTGTGTGGAGGTATAAGATCCGGTGAAGTAGGAGGCTGTGCCAAATGCACGGCCTGCGCTTTATATTCAGTCCTGTGAAGTCTTCTCTTCCTTTCCTCTCTGCCTTTCCCTTTGCGTGAAGACGACCTTACACCCCATCCCAGCCCCACCCCTGCGCCTGCTTTGCCATCACCCCTTCCTCCTTACCTTAACTCAAGCAGGGCTGCTGTCCCAGGAAAGCCAAAACAACCCAAACCTGTTGCTGTTGAGTTAATTCCAACTCATAGCAACCCTGTAGGACAGTAGAACCGCCCCCATAGAGTTTCCAAGGAGCGGCTGGTGGATTCAAACTGCCGAGCTCTTAACCACTGCGCCACCAGGGTTTCCCCAGGAAAGCCAGAGGCCTCTAAATAGAATGGGGTCTTTTCTCTGCACATCCCACATCTTTCTAGAGGTGGGCTTGGGCGTCCCTTCCTCATTCACCTCAGATTGTACCCTCCTTTCCACCTCCTGTCACTGCCCTCTGTGACTCCAGGTGAGCCTGGTCTCCAGAGAGGACTGGGCACCTGCCTCTGAGGTCCTGTCACGTCCCGATGACTCCTGTGTCTGTGGGGAGGGGTCTGTCCTCCTGGTCATTCTCGAGACCCCACCCCAAGTTGTCCACCCCTGGATCCCAGCCTCTGAACTCCCACCTCCCTTCTCCTGTGTAGCCTGATCTCAGCACCCCTCCTCTCTCTGTCAGCCTCACTGGGGGCCTCTCCCCCGCTCCTCTCTCTGTCAGCCTCACTGGGGGCCTCTCCCCCGCCTGCCCCGTCAGCCTCACTGGGGGCCTCTCCC
>NW_004443940.1:33254015-33259764 GCF_000243295.1 Trichechus manatus latirostris | reverse complement strand
CCTGTCTGTCAGCCTCACTGGGGACCTCTCCCCGCCTCCTCCCTGTCTGTCAGCCTCAATGGGGGCTTCTCCCCCGCTCCTGCCTGTCTGTCAGCCCCACTGGGGGCCTCTCCCCGCCCTTGTCTGTCAGCGTCACGGGGGGCCTCTCCACCCCCCGTCTGTCAGCGTCACTGGGGGCGTCTCCCCCCTTTCTCCCTGTCAGCCCCGCTGGGGGCCTCTTCCCCCCTCCTCCCTGTCTGTCAGCCTCAATGGGGGCTTCTCCCCCACCTGTCTGACAGCCCTGCTGGGGGCTTATCCCCTCCTCCTTCCTGTCTGTCAGCCCCACTGGGAGCCTCCCCGCACCTCGTCAGCCCCACTGGAGGCCTCATGTGCCAGGTCCTGTGGGTACCCGGAGGATCGGGGCCTGCCCTGCCCTGAGTCCAGAGTCTGGGGCGTGGCAGTTTCACGTGACCGGGTGAGGGGGGAGATGTGTGCAGAGCACTATAAGAAATTGGGGGCAGGTAGGACTTGAGGTATTTGAGGCCGGCTCTGGAAGGCGCTCTCCAGGGACGCAGAGGAATCAGCCGCAGGAACAGGGTGGGAAATTGTTGCAGAACCCTGTAACAGGGCACAGAGGTCCTAAAGAAGCTTGCGTGGGGGTGTTTCCAGTTACCATTTTGCATCCATTTTGTAAAGAGTTTAGAAAAAACATGAAACTGGGAAAAAAAGAAAAATGTGGTCCCTGGTTTCCCCTCTCCGAAGGCAGCCTCTGTTGACATTTTCCTGTTTCCTCCTAATCCTTTCTACTTGCGTGTGTGTGTGCGCGTCTGCACAGTTACATTGGCAGATCTTACAATCTTTCTTTTTCACTTGTCAAGTTGTTATAAATTTAGTGACTCCATTTGAATTGCCTGCACAGTATTCCGCCACGTGACTGAACTGTAATTTACTGTTTCCCTGACGGCCATCTAGGCTGCTCTTAAATCTTACAGTTTATGGTGTCACCCGTTTTATGGTGTCAGGAATGCTGCAGTGAGCATCCTCGCCGAGTCCTGCCAGAGCAGACCTCGGTCTTCAGCGGTGACTTTCCTTTCACTGCGCCTGGCCTCTCGGAGCAGACGGGCCCCAGACAGTGGTGGAGTACACTCGGCATCAGCTTTGTGGGATGGCCAGCGTCTGAGTGGGTGTCACCTCATCCCATTAAAGGTCCCACACCCTCCTGCTAATGGAAACCATCCGAACGCACAGGGCCAATGTTCTGTAGGCCTTTGGCTGCTAACAGCTAAAGAAATAACCCCGTTACCTTCTTTTTAAGACATATTTTAGATTAAGTCATTTTTAAATCCATGTACACGAAGATGTTGGTGCAGTCTTTAAAATATGATAATGGTGCAGCCTGGTAGCAGCGTGAAGAACGTGCTATAATCTAAGATCCAAGTGAAAAAGCTGGATGCTAATTCTTTTGTACTCTTTGATCATCTCTATGTAAAATATGCACATAAAAGAACTGGATTTCGTGAAGATGTGATTGTATGTGGGGACCTGGTGGTCTACTTCTGAAAACCCCGCCATTGAAAACCCTGTGGAGCACAGTTCTACTCTGACACACGTGGGGTTGCCATGAGTCAGTCGACTCAAGCGGCAATTGTTGGTTGTTTCCCTCTTTATTTTCCAAATTTGCAGTAATGCAACTACGGTAATAATTTTTCTTTTTAAAATCTCTGCCCTTGAATTGTCCTTGGAAAACTATATGGTCAGGTTCCATTAAAGCATCAAAGGTCGGACTTGGGATGACTTGGCTCCCGGGCCATTGTGTGTTCTGGTTGTACCTCTGACCTGTTGGGCCCCATCTTGTTTGGGGACCACTATTACTGTAGCTCTTCTGGTGATGGGAACCCAGATGCAAGGTTGCTTTATTTTGTTGGTTTCAGGTGTGAGTATGTTATTAATTGGAAAGTATTTTGATATTTAAATGAGACCTTTTGGAACTTTTTCTATTCATCATACTCTGAATGGTTAATCTAGCGTTTCATTACTATAATAGAATACTCATCTTGAAATAAATCTGTAGCTGAGAAAATAGGGATTTGTTGGAAACATCTTGTCTAAAGTACTAAAACATGCTGTTTGATGAGTATCTAGATTAAATATTCCTTTTCTTCCATAAACGTCATTTAAGCTTTGTTGAAAAGGTTCCGGTTGTTTCCAGCCACTCTGCTTTACTGCTTAAAGTCAGGGGACAGAGACCCCTGATGGGAGGGCTAGCTTGGAAACAGGACTGTTGGTGGGAGATTTGTCACCGTTCCTCCCAGCGGGACTCCGTTGCTCCCTAGGGCCCTTTGTAGGAGGTGGGGAAGGTTTCTCTTCCCTGATCCCTGCCCACAATGGAAGGCTCCTTGTTTAGCCAATTTTGAGATGCTGCTGGGTACCTCCACGGGTATTTGTGTTGACTCATGTACTTTGGGGGCTGGGCCCCTTCACTTGACACGTACACTTCCTACCCTTTTTGATATTTCTTTCTGGAGTCTCAATAAATTAGGTCGAGTTTTATAGAAATGCACAGACAGCGTGGGTACTCTACAGGGTGCTCTTAGAATCAGATATAATCCCATCCATGCTTTGTGATGCATCAGAGATGTGCGAATGTTCTCTCGGGTCGCGAGAGTCTAGGAAGCTTGAAAAATCTCGGCTCCTGTTCTCTCCATTTCTCGCCTCCTTTTGCTTTTTCCCCGTCCGTTTTCCTTTCTTGATCTTGGTTGTCTTGGGAAAGATGAAACCCTTCGATTTTCCCTTGCCTTTCTCTTTAGCCCGCGTACCTGCTTGTCCCCAAGCACTGCTGCGTCTCAACGGCCTAAAAAGGTGAGGAAACCTGGATTTGCGCGTGAGCCAGGAGAAGAGAGACTGGGTCAGCCAGAGTCCCTCAGGATTGCACAGAGGCTGTGCAGTTTGGGGTGGGAAAAACAGGTCCAGATCAAAGAGCTTGTAGATTGTGGGGCTGGTTTTCTGCAGACAGTTTACATCAGAAGGAGTCTAGGATTAGAAGTAAATTCTTAGAAGACTAGTTGCATAAAGGGCAAGACAGAGAGGGTTTTGCAGACGTCAGCTGCTTCTCACATGTCTGATGGCTCTACTTCTGATGGCCGCGGCCCAGAGGGAGCTGATGTGAGAAGAATCTGCATGCCCTGACCTGGGTGGTTGCACCAGTGACCTCAGCCAGTGGCCAGAGGTGTGTCAGGGTGAGTCTGAAAGCAAACACACAAGTCCATAAGTGTCCATTGATTGGCTCCTGCAGAGACCAGAGGTAGCTAAGTACCGTGGGGAGATGAAGTATGAGTTACCATCCCTGTTCTCACAGGAAGGAAGGCCTAGTTGATTCAAGCTAAGTATTTTTTTTTTTTTAATAAACTTTTTATTTTTGACTAGTTTTAGATTTACAGAAAAGTTGCAAAGATAGTACAGAGATTTTCTGTGTATCCCACACCCAGCTTCCCCTATTGTTAACATCTTACGTTTCCGTAGTGCATTGTGGTACGTTAGTCACAACTAATGAACCAGTGTTGATATGTTGTTATTAATTAAAGTCCATGCTTTATTCAGATTTCCTTAGTTAGTACCTAATGTTCTTTTTCTGTCCCAGGATCCCATCCAGCATCCAATCCCACATTCCATCTAGTCCTCATGTCTCCTCTGGCTCCTCTTGGTTGTGGGATTTCTCACTTTCTTTGTTTTTGATGACCTTGGCAGTTTTGAAGAATGTGGTCAGATGTTTGTAGAATGTCCTTCAGTTTGGGTTTGTCTGATGTTTTCCTCATGATTAGATTGGGGTTATGGGTTTTGGGGATGAAGACAACAGAGAGAAGTGCCCTTCTCATCACATCCTATCAAGAGTACACACTGTCACCGTGACTTACCACTGATGGTGTTATCCTTGATCACCTGGCCGAGGTAGTGTCTGTCAGCTTTCTGCACTGTAAAGTTACTCTTTTTCCTTTTTCACACTCTTCTCCTTGGAAAGAAATCACCATGCACAGTACACATGGAAGGGGTGGGAGTTATGCTCCACCTCTTTGAGGAGAAAGAGGAATCTACCTAAATTATTTGGGTTTCTTATGTATGGAAGATTTGTCTCTTCTCCCCCACTTATTTATTTTTTCTATCATTTATTTAGGTCAAGATGGACTAATGAATATTAATTTTACGCTTTGGGTTATGGGCCAATACTGGGTTAGTTATTGTGTTGCTCAGATTGTTTCAGCTTTGGCCATTGGGTGCGCTTTTCAGTAGGTTCCTTTGTTCCTTTGACATACCATATTGTGGAGTTTTCAGATTTATTTTTTGAGCACTTCCTTACTTTCTGTCACTCTAAGATGCCCCAGGCTCATCTTGTATGTTTCCTGTACCAGCTTGAGAATCAGCCGTTTCTCCAAAGAACCTCCTTCCTTTTACTGGAGGACGGCATTAGAAACCAAGGTCTGGGCACCGAGAGGCTAGTTATTTTAGTTTCAGTTTCTGTGTAGTCAGTTGAGCAACAAAAGCAAAACATCTAAGTAGCAAATAGCATTAGGAGATAACTGAAAATCCCATTGCTGTTTACCAGCTCTGCCCCCTACTTGGGCTCCGTTGTTGTTGTTAAGTGCTGTCGAGTCGCTTCCAGCTCATAGCGACACTGTGGACAACAGAATGAAACACTGCCTGGTTTTGTGCCATCCTCACAGTCATTGTTATGTTTGAGCCCATTGTTGCAGCCACTGTGTCAGTCCATCTTGTTTAGGGTCCTCCTCTTTTTCACTGACTCTCTACTTTACCAAGCATGATGTCCTCCAGGGACTGGTCCCTCCTGATAACATGTCCAGAGTAGTTGAGATGAAGTCTCGTCATCCTTGCTTCTAAGGAACGTTCTGGCTGTACTTCTTCCAAGACAGGTTTGTTCGTTCTTGTGGCAGTCCATGGTGTATTCAGTATTCTCCGCCAGCACCATAATCCAAAGGCATCAGTTCTTCTTTGGTCTTCTTATTCATTGTCCAACTTTCACATGCGAATGAGGTGATTGAAAACACCATAGCTCGGGTCAGGTGCACTTTAGTCCTCGAAGTGACAGCTTTGCTTTTTAACACTTTGAAGAGGTCTTTTGCAGCAGATTTGCCCAGTGCAGTGTGTCGTTTGGTTTCTTGGCTGCTGCTTCGAGGTGTTGATTGTGGGCCCAAGTAAAATGAAATCCTTGACAACTTCAGTATTTTCTCTGTTTATCACGATGTTGCTTACTGGTCCAGTTGTGAGGATTTTTGTTTTCTTTATGTTGAGTTGCAATCTGTACTGAAGGCTGTGGTCTTCGATCTTCATCAGTAAGTGTTTCAAGTCCTTTTCGCTTTCAGCAGGCAAGGTTGTGTCATCTGCATATCGCAGGTTGTTAATGAGTCTTCCTCCAATCCTGATGCCCTGTTCATCTTCATACAGTCCAGCTTCTCGGATTATTTGCTCAGCATAGAGATTGAATAAGTATATGGTGAAAGGATACAACCCTGACACATACCTTTCCTGACTTGAAACCACACAGTATCCCCTTGTTATGAGTTTAGTGCTATCATTTCATGTCTTTTTTTGTGTGTTGTTCATGGTTTCTTTGTTCCACTTAATTTTCTGTGCTGAGTTGTTTTTCTTTATGTATTTTCATTGTTGTTGATTTTGTGTTTGCTGAGTCTTTATATTTTTCTAGTTTGTTATTTTGACTTGTAGGATTGTTAGTTTCCTTTGTGGTTACCTTAATATTTAC
>NW_004443940.1:33201183-33253131 GCF_000243295.1 Trichechus manatus latirostris | reverse complement strand
CCTCAATTCTGCTCCTATGACTTTCTATTGAGTTGTCTAATTCTGAAATTTTATTGTTAATCTTGTGGGTTTCTGATTGCTGTCTCTCTATGGATCCTTGCAGCCCGTTAAATTTGTCATTGTGCTCTTCTCTAATCTTTTTAATTTCTTCTAATGTGTGTTCTGCATTTTGCTTAATTCCCTTCCTAATTTCTTGAAGCGTTCTGTATATTAATTGTTTGCATTCTGCCTCCAGTAATTCCAAGAAATATTCCTCCTCTGGAAAATTTCTAGATTCTTTATTTTGGGAACTTGCTGAAGCCATCATGGATTGTCTTTTTATGTGATTTGATATCGACTGTTGTTTCTGAGCCATCAATGTTATTATATTTATTTATTTTATGTTTGCTTACTGTGTCCTAGCTCCTTGTTTTGTTTTCATATGCCCAAATAGGATGTTTGTATGAACTAGTTTGATTATTGGCACCTTTGAAACTCTAATGTTCTGTCACCAGGTGGTTAGATCTGTTACTAGGTATGTGAGCTCAGGAGTCTGCCCACTCCTGTATGGATTCAGTGCAGGTGCCCAGGTAGGTAGCCACCAAGTGTGTGGTGTAGGCTCTCACCTACAGTCCTAGACAGGCATGGGTGATTGGTGTAGGCACAGGCATCTGGCTGCAGCAGGGGGACACACTCTGAGCAAGGCAGGGGGCTGACAGCCACCCCTGAGTGTCCAGGAGAAAGGCATGTCCCTGTTCCCTAGAGTGCATAGGTGGGTGGGTTTTGCAGCTGGACTCTGGGCACCTAATGCTGTTGGCTCTAAGGACTGGGGGGGGGGGCACCTCTTATTCATCGGCCCCTATCACAGGTGGTTAGGTAGCATGGGTGGAGCCACCAGTCCTCAGGTCCCTGATGTGGGTAGGTGAAGACCCTGCTTAATGGGAAGAGCAGTATCAAATGTCAAGAACCTGCCACTTCACAGCTGAAACAGTTCAAGTTAGACTTCAGGTATATACCCTGATGTACTCTGGTAATGAGGGCCTACGCCCTCAGGGGGAAAGGCACTCAAAATCCATGAATCCCTTATGTCTGTGCTTAGGCAAAGGAGCTGAGCCAACCCTGGGTTCCTGGCTTAGGGCAACCAACAGTTTATTTTTTCCCTTGTTTGTTAATTTGTTCACTCTCCAAGGCCAGGAGAATGGCTCAGGGTATGTGATGGATCCTACTTCCGGCCCAGGGGACTCGGCAATTGCTGAAGCTGGTCTGGGACCCAGTGCAGAGCAGGGAGCAGGGAGGCAAATGGGAGAGAGGTTTTTCCCTAAGGCGGGTGTTTTTGATCCGCGCGGTAGGCCGTACACAAGTACTTATCTTTCACTGATCCAGGGCTGCTTCTCACTGGTTTTCTGGGTGGACGAGTAGACTCTGCAGCTGGGTCTCTCCCAGTGCTGAAAACACACCTCTCGAGCACTGCCGCTTGCCAGCCGCACCGCTCACCCACGAGCTGCTCAGACCTGAAGGGCTCAGGCTCTTGCCTGGTCCGGTCTGGCAACTCCTTGCTGCTGCCGAACCGTCTCTCCCTCCCCCGCCACAGTCCAGTTCCTCAGCTTTGCCTTAGATGTTCAGGGCTCCTAGATTGCCATAAATAATTGATTCACTTGTTTTTTCTGGTCTTTGTTGTAAGAGGGTCCACTGGTAGCATCTGACTACTCCGCCATCTTGGCCCCACCTCCCAGATGTTATTTTTAAGTGGTTGTGAATGAAGAATATTTTTGCAAAATGGGACACTGTGGAGGGGCACTGTCTGCTCTGTACCTCCTTTATAAGGCTCCCCTGTAAAGAGACATCATTCAGTGAAATTTGGCCATGGAAGGAGAGATTCTTTCCCTTCACATTACCCACATCCTAGTTCTTTTTTGGCAAATAGAATATCTTACATGAAAGCTTGGTGATTTTATGTAACTTCAAAGAAGTCCATGTCCTTGCCACCTTCAAGGGGTTTTTATTGTAATGGTATAAACTAAGTATTAGAGTTTCACTTTTTAATTTTTTTTATATCCTACTTGAAAGTAAATTTGATTAACCTTCTCTGGATAGAGCCCTCAGCTGGTTCCAGTTTATTCTGCATCTTTTTTCAAAGGTGTATTTTAAATGTTCTAGTCAAGCTGACCTGGAGGTGATAAAGGGAGCAACTGTGGAGTGAGGGAGAAGCTGGGGGCTTGGCGTTTATAGTCCGGGATTGGGGCTTCCTGGCTTCTCTGCTGCCTGCTTTGTGACCTTGAACCAGTCACTTTTTCCTCTCTGACCCTGGGTTTCAAGTGTTGAAAGGTCACCTTGAGTACTCACTGACTGGAAGGTGGGCATGGCCTTCTCACACCCTCAGCAGATCTGATGTTGGGATGGGAAGGATAGGGCACTTCATCGTCTGCAAGCAGAAGGAGAGGGGAGTCTGCTTTCCCACCAGCCCAGATGCTGGGCTTGTTCAGTGAGTTACCTAGATTGGAGGATGCAAGGTGCAACCTGTACAACATGTCTAGTATGGAATCGATGTTTTGTCTAGCTACCCACCAGCAGTACTGCTAAGTTCTGCCTCACTGAGGAAGTGGGAAGGCAGTCCTACTCAGAACTATAAAAGTGCAAGTGTGAAAGATAATTACAAATGAAAAGGTTGTTTTGGAGATGGTCTTTGCTCTGCCCTTCTTCAGGTCTGTTTAACGACTGGTCTGGCAACAGAAGCCATCTAATTGGCGTGTTGACTTGCCAGAGGGGTGTGGTGGAGTTGGGTTCGTGCACCACCATCCACGGGGACAGGGTTGCATGTCAGCAATCCTCCCAGAAATGCCAGGTTTGGGTTGGATTTTGATCCCCTCCCTATTTTTTTTTCCCTCTGAAACAGTGGTGGTGGATAATCACTCAGTATTTTTAGCTTTACGGTTTCTCTGTGCAAACCTTTTCTTGGATACATGGCTGAATCCTCTTATCCAGCCTTGTTTAGGATCTACAGAGTGCTTTGTTTATTTGAATGTACCTGAAATTTTAAGGCTTTTTGCAGAATGTTGCTCCAAGAAATCTGATGAATGTAGAACTCTAGAACTTATGTCTTAAAAGGCTTAACTACTGATACATTTGTAGACTTTTTTATGACTTCTTGTTGTTCAATGCCATCAAGTCAGTTCTGACTCATAGTGACCTCATGTACAGCAGAATAAAACTCTGCTTGGTTCTGTGCCATCCTCAAAATCATTGCTGTGTTTGAGTCCATCGTTGGCAGCTGCTTATCTTCGCCCTTTTTCCTACACCATCAAGGGTCAAACCAAAACCAAAACCTGTTGCCACTGAGTCGATTTTGACTCATAGTGACCCTATAGGACAGAGTAGAAGTGCCCCATAGGGTTTCCAGGGAACAGCTGGTGGATTTGAACTGCTGACCTTTTGGTTAGCAGCTGAGCTCTTAACCACTGTGCCAGGCAGGGCAGCTAAAACCACCCTTGGAATTAGCATCAGAAAGTCTTCTGATTGCACCATTGTAACCTTTCAAGGACTAAAAGGGAAGGGTCTCCCTTTTTAAAGAAGTAGTCAGTTTCTGGGCTCGATGGAAGGTGGACATGCAGTAATCGGATGGAGGTGAGGATGTCAGACTGTCCAGCTCAGTCTGCAGTTTGAATGGCCTTGGGCCCAGGACACCACAGAGCATCACTGTCTGCCGTGGGCCTGATGGAAACACAGGAGAATTGGTCACCTGCAGGCCCAGATTTCTCTAATTTCTGGGGCAGCCTTCCTAGTGGTGTCAACCTGAGGCTGTGTCATTTTCCAGGAAGAATGTGTCATTTAAAGGTTTAAATCATAACTCTGACCTTTTCAGAGTATTTTTGCTTTTTTTAAATCTCATCTGAACCTTAGCAAGACATAAACCCGCAGTTGTCGAGTCGATCCTGACTTGTAGCAACCCTGTAGGACAGAGTAGAACTGCCCTGTAGGGTTTTCAAGGCTGTCATCTTTATGGAAGCAGAGTGTGACATCTTTATCCTACCGAGTGGCTGATGGGTTCAAACCGCCGACCTTTTGGTTAGCAGCTGAGGGCTTAAACCACTATGCCACCAGGGCTCCTTAGCAAGGCATAAAAAAACCCACTGCCATTTAGTCGGTTATGACTCATAGTGACCCTATAGGACAGAGTAGAACTGCCCCATAGGGTTTCCAAGGAGTGGCTGGTGGGTTCGAACTGCCAACCTTTTGGTTAGCGGCCAAGCTCTTACCCACTGTGCCACCAGGGCTTCTAGCAAGGTATAGTGTTACCTAGATTTAACATAAGGTCTGCGACGTCCTCACGTACACTTACTTAAGATTTGCAGCAAACCTCTACAGTGGGAATTACTGTCTCTACCACTTTATGATGGATCGTGTGGGTTCGAGTCCAACATTCCCAGAGTCCAGCAGGTTGGTGGTTAGGGGTGGAGATGGGTGCTATGCTCCAGCAGTGTGCTCCAGGCCCAGGGAAGGGCTCACTTACCCCCGGCTATTGCAGTGTCTCCTAAAGGGTGTGTGTGGCAGAAGGGATGCAAGCCTTCTATTTCAATAGTTAACTTTGTTCATATGTGCACATAGGTATCTGTATGCGTAGACAGCTGCCATCCAGTCGATTCCGACTCATGGTAACTTTATATACAACAGAGCAAAACGTTGCCCAGTCCGTGTCGTCCTCAAGATCGTCAGCATGTCTGAGTCCATTGTTGCAGCTACTGTGGCAAAATCCACCTCCGTCTCACTGAGGCTCTGTCTCCCTCGCCCTCACTGGCCCTCTGCTTCACCAAATGTGATGTATTCCTCCAGCGATTGACAAGTACAAAGGACGTGAGTCGGACCGTGTTCTGTTGTGATCCATAAGTTTTCCATTGACTAATTTTCAGAAGTAGATTGGAGGCCTTTCTTCCTAGTGTGTCTTAGCCTGGAAACTCCCTGAAACCTTTCCACCATGGGTGACCCCGCTGACATTTAAAATAATGGTGGCTTAGCTTCTAGCCTCATAGCAACATGCAAGTCACCAGAGTATGACAAACTGACAGACGGGTGGTGGTATATAGGTGTATATATTCGTATTATTAGTTATTATTAGTTATTATTATTAGTTCAAAATGGTATGTGTAGTAAATTTAAGTTAAATTTTTTTTATTTAAAGAAGAACAGATGAACAAGCGTAGAAGGTTGTGGTAGAGCCCGTGAGTCCCCTCGTGACTGCAGTCTGGGAAAACACCACAGTATTCCCACTAGCTCTGCGAGATGCCTGGAAATCAGAGTCCTGCTCTCCATCCCAGCCTTGCTCTTTGTCCACCCCTCTTTTCTGAACCTTGATGCTCTTACTGAGACAGGGAATAATAATTTCCCTGGTGCTGGGGCAGGCTTGGTTGTGAGGCGCAAATGACAAAACAGAATAGACACAATTTGTACCCCTGTGGAGCCCTGGTGGCGTAGTGGTTAAGAGCTCAGCTTCTAACCAAAAGGTCGGCAGTTGGAATCCACCAGCCACTCCTTGGAAACCGTATAGGGTAGTTCTACTCTGTCTTATAGGGTCACTATGAGTCAGAATTGACTCGACAGCAACAGGCTTGGTTTTGGGTTTTTTTTGTTCACTCTACCGCTGTAAGATGGTAGATCGAGGAGGTTGCCACATCTGGCTGGGGAGACACTGAGGTGCCCAAAGTTTGTGATTTCCTGAGACCCGAGAGGTAAATTAAAAAATAAACCCAGGCCAAGAGCCCAGGACTTCCGACTCTAGGTCAGCTGTGTTTCCATTACACTTGTCTGCCTCCCACGTAGGGGTTGGTGGATGTGTCCGGTACACCGCCTCAACGAGGAGCACTGTGAGGACTCTCAGCTGCGTTGCGGTTATGACCGCTGAGCTTTCTGGTCTTTGGTTCAGTGCCTCTGACTGAACCTGACCTCAGTTGTCGTCATACATCAGCGCCCCCACACTCACCCCACGCAGTACTCTGGGAAGATCTAAGTGTGTCCCCACCTGCCTGATGGGTGCATATCTGGCCCCTCAAGACTGGTCCTCACTGAACTCCACTTTCGGGGCTGGATGCCCGTGCCTGTGGTATTAGGTGGCACCTGTGTTCTCCTGGGCTGGCTGAGTTCTAGAGAGGAGTGAAAACAGTCCACCTGGTAGAGACCTGCCCATCTGACTCAGGTGCCCATGTCCTGGCACTGTGCCTAAGGAGGGGTTGTTAGTTTAGGGTGGCTTGGAGGATGTGTTAGCTACATGCTGGTTTCCACTGTTCAGCTCTTCTGCAGGTTTGTTCCAGTGGGAGATGGGGAACAGTTCTAAAAATGAATCTTGAAGGCACAAGATCCCTGATCTCTTTATTACCCAACTGCCAAGAATATTTAAAAAAAAAAAAAAGTAAAAGCACAAGCAAAGATTTTAATTAGTGTTCACTGTCACTGCTCTTGGCGATGGTGATTTTGTGAAGGATGTACGACAGGGAGATACTTCGTATGGGGGCCTTTGTTCTCGATGTGTTCTCTACCTGTCAAAACTCTGCTACAAATCGTGGAGAAGAAGAATGGCGGAAATACTGCTTGACATTTTTCTTATTACAGAGATATCCCAACTCTGTTATTCTCTTTGGAAACAAAAGCACCACCAGCTTAGGAATCGTTTCTGGAACAAGGCCACAGTGAAAGACAGGGAAGGCGGTTTTAGCAGCTTTCTTGAGCAGTGTCACCGTTGCACTGGGGGATGGAGCTCGAAGGTGATCGACCACCTTGGTGTAAGGTATTTGTCACTGAATCTCAGGCTGGTGGGCCTGAAATTGCTTGGCGTCTTCAGTCAACAAGTGGTTCTGGTTCCTTTTGTTGTCTTTGATGTTGTTGGGTTTTAGTCCGTATTTGCAAAGTTGAACAGGTGCTTCCTTCAGAGTTTGTGAGCAGGGCTTGACTTTGAGTTTAGCTGTCCCAACCTTCAGAATGACCTGGAGAGCTGTCAGGGCCAGGGAGTTGCCCTTCGTGGGTTGGTTGTAAATGCTTGCCTGCCCAATCTGTGATAGGTGTTATCTTTGCTCCGCCAATGAAAAGGGGTGCTCATTGCTCTCTGTGGAGACTGAGAGTGTTCTTGGCTGGTTTGCACCAAGCCAGCAGGAGGTTTGTCTTCAAAAGCCCAATAGGGGAGTTCCAAGAGAAAACCAAGATTTTTCAGATTTATTTGAGCAGTTAATATCCTAGGGGTTCCTCATTGCCTACAAGCCGAAGCCCACACTCTGTGGTCTGGTGTGAACCAAAAAAAACCCAAACGTGTTGCCGTCGAGTTGAGTCTGAATCATAGTGACTTTAGCAGACAGTAGGGTTTCCAAGGATCGGCTGGTGAATTCGAACTGCTGACCTTTTTTTGCTCAGCAGTCTTAGCTCTTAACCACTGCGCCACTAGGGCTCCTGGTGTGAACTGTTTCCTAGAGTGGACACTGCTCGCCTCTCCGGGCCCACTCCAGCTCCGTTCTCTCTGTCCCTTGAACACTGGACTTTACTGTCCCCTGAGTGAAAGCTGGTCCCTGAAGTGCACCTTTAGCTTTTAAAGTCAGACCCATCCACTCCTCGTCTTTCCCCAGCTTCAAGTCTTCTCCTGTCCCCCAACCCCACAGCATGGGGCGTGTGTTTCACTTTGTCTTGGCGTTGCCTTGTTTGAAGGTCTTACTCCTTCTCCACAGTTGGGTCCTTCAGGGCAGGGACCACTTCTGACCTACTTGTGTGTCCTGTAGAAGTGACTGACTAAGATTCCAGATTCCAGGCTCTGGTGAGCAGCCCTGTTGGGAGTGTTTCAGGCCATCCTGCCAGGCTTGCCAGCTGGGGACAGAAGCACCATCCTCCCCTCCCCGCTGCAGAGGCCCCCAGAGCTGCTCTCTGTCCTTTGCCTCCTGGTTCCTCCCATGGCAGATGTGGAGAAAGAAGATGTTACTGAGGAACATGAGGGTGCCGAGTATCAGCTGGCGCCTGTGCCTGGCTCAGCCCGCCAACCCGCAGCACCGCCCATGGAAACGCGTGGGCCGCAGAGCCACTGCCCGCAGGTCTCTTTAAAATTGCTTTTCTTCCCCTTGGGTTTTCATCTTTCCTGCCACCGTGTGCTTTTTGATAAGAGCTGGCCGGTCTGCTATGGGAGGGAGCTCTGAAAGGCTCCTGATGGGTGTCCTCCTTGCCCTGGGTGGAGGGTGCTCTAGCTGCCCTTTGAGGGGGAAACAGTGATGGTGGACCCCTCCCCTGCCTTCCCACCCACCGTCCCCACTTCCACCTGCTCTGACCAGGGCCCCGTTGGGAGGGAGGCGCTGGGAAAGGCTGACTGGGAGGGGCACCTGAGGAGGGATTCTGACTTCTCCGTGCAGGGACACACAGATGAAATATGAGAAGGAAAGCGCTCTGTCTTGCTAGATTAGCCTCCCAGCTGCTCAGCCGAAGTGTTCGTCTGCCTGTCTCCATCCTAGCCATGTCACGTCTTCTGAGAGAAAAAAACAAAACAACCAGACAACACAGCTGAGTAGCTGAAGTCATAGAACCCTCTCTCCTGAGATGCCTTATGTAAAAATCAGGACTGTCTGCTAATCTCTGGGTTCCCTGATGGGCTTTTCAGTAACTATCATATAGTTGAAGGAGCCCTGGTGGCGCAGCGATTAAAGCGATCAACTGTTAACTGAAAGGTTGGCAGTTCGAAACCCCCAGCGGCTCCATGGGAGAAAGATGTGGCATTCTGCTTCCATAGAGATTCACAGCCTTGGAAACCCTGTTGGGTCACTGTGAGTCGGAATTGATTTGACAGCAGTGGGTTTGGTTTTGGTGTTTGTAATGTGAATATGGAGCACTGAGTCTCTGCTACATGTTCCACCTGGACAATGATGGGTTAAAACAATACTCCATGTTTACAATGAAAGTAGCCAGACAATATACCACCTTGCCAGGGACCTACATATAGTAAAGCCTGCAGAATATGTGACCCACTTTATGTTTCCAAGGTACGTAGAGGACCAAGACGTCCCTCCCTGATGTTGGTTTGCTGGGGACGAAGCTAAAAACAGAATTGGTCGGGTGCTGCCCATCGGAGGCCTTGGGCAGATCCCCAGGCTCCTGAGTTAGTGTCTTGTTCCTCAGATAGCTTTGTCTTCCTGGTATTTCATTGATCTGCGGTTGTTGCTTAGCATTTTATATAGCCCTTTATGGAATTTTGTTGCTACTCGGAAAATTTTATATAATTTCTTATGAAGCCCACTTTGATACTTTTGAATTTGAAAGCAAGCTTCCATAGTGATTATAAAAATAAACAGAGCCCACCCAACTCTTGTCACGTGAAGCACATGGAATGTTCCAGAAACAGTGTTCACACGGAAACAGCTCTGTGTCCCGGTGTGCAGAGAGAACCTGCAAGTACTCTTTAGGTCTGCGTGCCATCCCACTGCCGGCGCTGGAGTAAGAAGGATGGTGAGAGGCTAAGCAGGAGCAAGATGGAGGGGCTGGGCTGCCCAGGGCTTGGCTGGATTTGTATTTCTGCCCAGTGGGATACCAGCACCACACATGCCAGTACATAAGACATCAGATGCCTCTAGGGGCAAGATCTTCCCTTTGTTTTCCCACAGTTTAATCAGCATGGAGCTTTGAAAGTTACCTGGCTATTAAAGTGCGCCTCACTAATAGTTTGCTTTCTAGTAAAGAAAACCAAAGGCTGGCTTCACCCATTGCTCCCGGAATCTGGCATAACCAGAACGTGTTGCTTTCCGGTCCAGAAAGGCTCTGGCAGCGTCAAGCTTGCACCCTCCGGGAGTGGTGGGGATGCCCAGCCCCCCTTCCAAGAGTGCACTTTGCTTCTGGGTTTGGCGAGACGTACCTGGCAGGTCTTTGGAGCTGCAGTGTCTCACAGCCTTGATCAAGGTGGTGTGTTTCGCCATGCTGGAGCTGCCATTTTTATGTGGCCGGCCACTGCTTCCGGGTGGTGAACTGGTTTACTTTCCCTGTGGTGTTTCCCTTGGTGAACCTGAAAGAGGACACGTGCTTTCTTTTGAATTGTGGCGTGTGTGCCGCAGAAGTCAGCAGTGATGCCCTGTTGGGGACAGTGCGTTGACCCTTAAACACCTGACCACATCCTTTGCTTACAACCAGGATATTCTACAGTAAATGAATAAAAACTGTTGGGAAAAGTAAGGAGAAGGAAATGACAATAAAACACAGCACTCCTGCAGAAGGAGCGGAGGAACCTCTGCCTGCTGAAGAGTCAGCAGGTTGCCATGGAAACCCGGTATTGAGTCATAACTTGCTGATTCAGGGTAGAGGGTGTATTTCTGCCTCCTTGCCACTTCCCATTGAAATACACTGCTTCTGCATGACCGGATTTATATAAACCCTGTCTTCTCCATCAGAAATACAGAACGTTACTTATTTTTACTTTAATATTGGTTGGGTTATTGCTGCAGTTTTGTCTGTTTATCTTGTTCACAAATTGTTATGAATTTTTTAAATGTATGTTGAAATATTTCAGACAAAAAGATTCACAGTATTTTTGCAAGGAGCTTAGTTTCAGCACAGGAGAAGGAAGTAGCACATGAATGATACAAGAAAAAAAAGAAGCTTCCTCATCCTCAAGCTCTCTCTGCCATCTCTAGGAAGACCCATTTCCTCTCTGGTACCTGGTGCATGATGTTGCTTAACGCGGGAAATAGAGATCAGATCAGAGACTGAGAAACCTTAAGGGAGTGCTTTTAAAGAACATTGATGGGGTCAGAGAGGAAAATACTGTTTAGTGTGTCTTCAATCTGAAATATTTTCTTTCAGGAGACCCTGAAAACTGAAGAGAAAATAGTATTCCAGTAAACATTGTAAAAGTAAAATAATAATGTAAAAGTACTTCTAAAAAACAAAGAACTCTACAAGTGGAAAGGATAGTGCCTTTTAATAGAGTGTAAACTAAAACTAAACTCGTGGCCATCGAGTCAGTTCTGACTCATAGTGACCCTATAGTGACCCTATAGGACAGAGTAGAACTGCCCCGTAGGGTTTCCAGGGAGCAGCTGGTGCAGTCGAACTGCTGACCTTTTGGTTAGCAGCTGTAGCTTGCTGTAGCTCTTAACCACTGCACCACCAGGGCTCCAGTAGCATGTAGTAAGCTTGAATTAATGTGCCCTGCATGCTGTTTTGCATACTGAGAAGAGCACTGGACTAAATAGGGCCTGTTTTGGGGTCCTGACTTACCTCTGTGGCTACGTGACCGGTGGAAAGCCCCTCTATCATTGTGATTCTGGTTCCTGTTCTGTCAGATGAGAGTCGTCACCCCTCACATCCCAAGAGTGAAGGTACGAGGACCAAGTGAGACGAGGTGCGGAGGGTGTTTGTGAGCTGTGTTGTTGTTGCTTACACTCGTGCTTCTTCCCCAGTGAGATTTGCTACCTAAAGAGACCTAAAGCAAAGTGTTTCTCTCCACGGAGACCAGATGAGGCCAGTGAGTGGCCGGATGCCATCTTGGACTTGGAAGTTCTTGGCCTCCTCTCTTGATCCTCTCCCATGGGTTGGAAGCACCACGAGACACGTGATCCTGTATGTAAATCAGCAGCAGATGTATTGATTAAGTCTTGGAGAAGCATAATGCTATAAAAGGACTGAAGGGAGGAATGTTGAGTAGGAAGAATAGACGGCTGCTCCTCAAAAAAGGAAACTGTATAAGTTGGTGACGTGGGCACTGTCTTGAGTTTGCCACCAACCGAGGCCTGCAGTGTGAGTGATCCTCTACAAGGGATTCAGGAAAGGCAGCCAGCATTTTCAGTCTTGCATTTTTACACAGCAAGCCATAAAGCCGTGTTTCGCTTGTTTTTCTGGAATGCCCTTGATTTCATTTAAAGGAGAAAAACAACGTGTTGGAGTATTCTGCCATGTGGGATCCTTCGACTCCCTGTTCACAGGCCTGGGAGGAGTAGCCATATGCTGGCCCTCTGCCCTACTCAGCAGCTCACCTGTCTTGGGAATGGTGACTGCTGGCCAGTCTTGTTTTGAGTAAGTAGCCTCTAGGTGGACCCTAAAGTGGCCAATTCTGGCCTCAGGGTTGGAGTAGAAGATACGGAAGGAGAGCGTCTTAGTTTCCTAGTGCTGCTGTACAGAAATGCCACAAGAGAATGTCTTTAATGAAAAGATATTTATTCTCCCACAATTTAGGAAGGTAGAAGTCTGAATTCAGGGTGCCAGCCCTGGGGAAAGGCTTTCTCTCTCTGTTGGCTCTGGAGGAAGGTCCTTGTAGTCAATCTTCCCCCGGTCTAGGAGCTTCTCAGCACAGAGACCCTGGGCCCAAAGGATGCACTCCACTCCCGGCTCTTCTTTCTTGTTGGTATGAGGTCCCTCTCCTCTTTGCTGCATTCTTTTTCATATCTCAAAAGAAACTGACTCAAGATACAAGTAATCCTGTAGATTGAGTCTTGCTTCATTAACATAACTATGTCTCATCCTGCCTCATTAACATCATAGAGGTTAGGATTTGTAACACATAGGATTATCAGATCACAAAATGGAGGACAACCGCACAATACTGGGAATCATGGCTTAGCCAAGTTGACCCATACTTTTTAGAGGACACAGTTCAATCCATAACAGAGAGATCTTCTGGAATCAGTCAAGATTGTTATGCTCCTGTGATTGATTCTGTAAAACAGCCCCATCCATCACATTAAATTAATGTAAAGCTGAGTTCATTCATGTTGGGGTTTGTTTGCAGTTAATTGATAGCTCTCTTTTAGTTTTATAGTTTAAGAGCTCTAAGCAAAAGGAGTTTTATGTTTGCATACATTTAAATAGTATAAACATTACTTATTCAACATTGGGAGTTCTTTGACTTTTCTCTTTAAAGTTTAAGAAAAACCCACTGTAGGGAAATCTCCCTTGGCTACTAAAAGTTACAATGAATTGAGATGATTCTGTCTAGCCTTCTCTCCCCCCTCCCCCTCCCCCCCCTTTGTGGAAACTCTCCCCTACCCAAGCTCATGGCTAGTGTGAGGGGTAGCCGTGTTACAGCGTGACTTCAGCCTCCAGCCAGGGTTGGCCCCGATCTGAGCTGAGCACTTGGAGAGACTTGGACTGGAGGCTTGGAGAGAATTCACTCTTTTGGCCTCACTGGTGACTAGAACTAGAGGATATAAAGTTGGGGGGCTGTTGGCTTCCATGTGTCCCCCTATGTGGACTGGTTGATTTGCAGAAAGCAGGGAGGATGAAGTGGATAAGGAAAAGAGCTGAGAAGAGAGTCATCTGTGCTGCCAACACGGGAGTCCCTGGGTCAGCTCAGTCATATTCCTGCTTATGTCAACCCAGAACCTTTATAACACATTTGTCTTTCTGCTTAAGCTCATTTGAGTTGGTTTCTCCAACCTGCCTCACCAGTGTCTGGCTGTTATGTATGGTGTTTAGGCCAAGATAGTAGGAGCCCCTAGAACCTGCCGTGTTCACTGTGACAGCCTCATCACTGAACCCCCAAGGCGTGGAGGGATGGAGTGAATGAAAAACAGCATCAGGGCAAGGCAGAGTGAAGTTGCTGTAGCTGAGGTCTGGGCCCTGGCTCTCTGCACAGCAGTCCTGAGGAGCCTTGAGCAGCTGTGGCCACACCTTGGTTGAAAGGACAGACCTGCCCCAGGACAGACCTGCCCCAAAAGGGGGGAAGAGGGAAGTGGAGCCTGGGGCATTGTCTGCTCTGGCGGCCGGAGGAGCTGGTTCTGGGTGGTGGAGGGAGAAGCAAGTGCCAGGCCAGATGTTAAAGCCTTCAGTTTGGGTGGAAGAAGAAAAGAAGAGAAACAACAGCCTCAGTCAGTGATGGGACACACCTAGCTTGTTGTTGGGATTTAGGGTCCTTATTGATGAAGATCAAACTACAGGTTTTAGTGTGGATTACACCTCAACATAAAGAAAACAGAAATCCTCACAACTCGACCAATAAGCAAGATCATAATAAACGGAGAAAAGATTGAAGTTGTCAAGGATTTCATTTTACTTGGATCCACAGTCAATGCCCACGCAAGCAGCAGTGAAGAAATCAAATGATGTATTGCATTGGGCACATCTACTGCAAAAGATCTCTTTAAAGTGTACAAAAGCAAAGATATCACTTTGAGGACTAAGGTGCGTCCCACCCAAGCCTTAGTATTTTCAGTCACCTCTTACGCATACAAAAGCTGGACAATGATTAAGGAAGACTAAAGAATTGATGTCTTTGAATTATGGTGTGGTGAAGAATATTGACTATACCATGGACTGCCAGAAGAATGAACAAATCTGTCTTGGAAGAAGTACAGCCAGAATGCTTCTTCGAAGCTAGTATGATGAGACTTCATCTGGCTTACTTTGGACATGTCGTCAAGAAGGACCAGTCCCTGGAAAAGGATATCAAGCTTCGTAAAGCAGAGGGTGGTCGATGGAAGAGAGGAGGATCCTCAAGGAGATGGATTCACACAGTGGCTGCAACACTGGGCTCAAACAGCAATGATTGTGAGGATGGTGCAGGACTGGGCGGTGTTTCATTCTGTTGTACGTAGGGTGGCTAAGAATAGGAACTGACTGTACCTCACCTTGGAAACCCTGGTGGCATACTGGTTAAGAGCTACAGCTGCTAACCAAAAGGTTGGCAGTTCAAATCCACCAGGTGCTCCTTGGAAACCCTATGGGGGCAGTTCTGCTCTGTCCTATGGGGTGGTTATGAATTGGAATCAACTTGATGGCAGTGAGTTTGGCTTTTTGTAGGTGCCTTGCCTAACACCACCACCACCGCCACCCAGCTATGGAGGAGCAAGAGTGGTTTCATGCTAAGCCTTATCATCTGGAACCAAGCTTTAAGTAAGCACCCTGAGGGAGGGGGGAGGGGCGCCTAGGTCTGTGATGATACCGTTCTTCACTTGCTCTTTTCCCGGATAAGCAGACGAAAGCCAGGTCACAGGAAAGTGATTTTCTTCATCCTTTCAGCACTTAATCCTCAGGGAACTGCACATTTTCATTGACAATGGGAATTGATAAATATTGGATGGTTTCCTCAGTCCCTTTTCATACCTATTTGGAGATTTCTGTGGTACTTTTAAGGGCAACGCCATACTGGAAGGCCTTCCTGGCCAACATGCAGGTAAACTTTCAGTTAATTACATGGGGGCTTCAAGTGGCCGAGTTGACAATGGAGCCGAGAAATGAGACTTTTGTCGATGTGCATGGCAGTTCTGGGAGCCAGAAGAATGGGCTTAACACTGGTGTTCATTGTCTCAAGAACTACATAGGCAGCTCTGGTAATGGACTGGATTGCCCAGAACAGTGTCTTGATTATCTTCTCGCTGTGGCATTCTGGGAAGCTTACGTGGTCGTTAAGTTGCAAGTGAAGCCTGGTGCTTGGAGTAAGAGGGGTAATATATAGAACACTGGGTTATTCACCCCATGAGAAGCCCCCGGCATCCTTGGTTCTAGCACCCAGGCGCCCCTAACAGGTCAAGGAAAAGCAGCAGGCCAGCCCTGCACCCAGGGGAGGGTTCCAGAAGAGATCTGGCCCACACCAGTGTGGCCCTCAGACTGCCTGCCATTCATGTTTTTGTTAAGTTTCCTGCGATGCATTTCCTGAGCAAGCCTTCCTGGTCCTCTTTGTATCCCCAAGTCCTGGTGCATAGCAGGCCCTCAGCTGTGTGCTGAAGAGACTGTCCATTTATGGAGAAGAAATAAGATGAGGTGCGGAAGCAAGAAAGTATAGGTGTTTAAGGAAATGGTTGGAGTGTGAGATGTGCGAGGGCGAGTTATAGGAGAGGAGGCCGAAGGACCCCCCCTCCACCAACCCGCAGCTGCTCCTGGCACTTCCCCCATGTGGCGATTGCTTGTTATTGACACGTCTCTCTCATCTCCCGAATTGCGAGCACCCAAACCCAGGATCTGGCACCTGTGTTGCCAGCGCAAAAAAGCATTTTTTTCAGGGAGACTTATTTTCAAATTAGTGCGTGCAGAAGGTCCCCTGAAGGTTGATGGTTGCAGGTGACTACAAGGAGGGGGCTGAGCTGCAGCTCTAAACCAGGCTGTCCCTGATGACCTCCCACAGAAGCCGAGTTTTAGGGAGAACGTAAAGGAAGCGAGGGAGCTGCCCTCATTTGTCAGAGGAAGAGCAGTCCACCGAGGCGGCCGGTACAGAGGCCACACGGGGCAGGGCGGGCTCCTCAGTGGCAGGGAGGTCGGGCTGGAGCAAGATGAAGAGGCTGTCGGAAAAGCAGTGGGGCATCGCTGGTGCAGCCTGGAGATGGCCTGTAGGGGGCTGGGAGGGACACCCATCAGAAGACAGGTAGGTGAGGCGGGGTGCTGAGATGGGCTGAAGTCTGGATCTGTGGGGATTGCCAATGAGCTGGACGTGGGCTGTGGCTGTGAGAGAGGTGAAGAGGCTGTCGGAAAAGGCAGGGGGTGTCGCTGGTGCAGCCTGGAGATGGCCTGTAGGGGGCTGGGAGGGACACCCATCAGAAGACAGGTAGGTGAGGCTGGGTGCTGAGATGGGCTGAAGTCTGGATCTGTGGGGATTGCCAATGAGCTGGACGTGGGCTGTGGCTGTGAGAGAATGCAGTCCAGGAGGTCTGCCATGATGTGATGTCTTGGCTGGAGCAAGTGGAAGGACGAAGCTGCCGTTGACTGAGATGGGAGAACCGAGGAGGGCAGGGGAGGAAGAAAGCTGAAACAGCTGGGCATCAGTGCGGAGAGGCAGGAAAGGAGGCCTGGACATCTGGGCTTGTCCTGCTCTGGGGGACCCCCCATACACAGCCCTTGTTGTTTAGAGGGGTATCTACAAGCCTACTCAAGATGACTGACTCCCCCTGCTGGAGTCTGGAGATGTGCCTTTGTATCGGGGTCAAGGCATTATGTCATATCAGTCACCACGTTCATTAACTAATTACTAATGGAGCACGGGAGTGCATAACATTGAGTTACCTCGTTGGCATTGCTGGCTGCTCCGTGGCACTGGCTGGGCACTGGGCTTGAGGGATGGGAAGCAGGAGGTAAGAGATTGAATGCCTGCTGTTCAGAGCGAGCGGGTCTGTGTTTGGGTCTGCAGGTGGGTAGGATGCCAGCTGCCAGCACGTGTCTCGTTTTCTCACGCTTGTTTATCTAAGGCACGTAATTTTCCTGCACTTGGATACTGGCAGCAATGATCTGATACTGTGCCGCGTACTCGTGTGTGGACGTTCTCTGAGTTGGAGTTTCCTCACACTGAGCTTCTCCCTCCCGGACCTGGGGCCCTGTGCAGGTGCTGGGAGCAGAAGTGGGAGAGCACTGGGCCCTGGCTCAGGGGAAGGAGGAAGCAGGCCAGCTTACAGACTTTCTCCAGCACAGGAGTAACGAGGCTGCCGTCACAGAAGAAGGTGCCAGCGGTTCATGCACTTGGCTGCTGCTAACCGAAAGGCTGGCTGTTTCAGTCCACCCAGAGGTACCTTGGAAGAAGGACCTGGTGCTCCGCTTCCAAGAAATCAGCCACTGAAAACCTTCTGGAGCACAGTTCTGCTCTGACACACATGAGGTTGCCATGAGTCAGGATCAATTCGACAGCAGTGGTTTTTTGTTTTTTTTTGCATTCTCAGGACATAGTCTGAATGGATATCCAGCCTTCTGGACAGAGCAGACACCTCTCTTTCCTGGAGAGGCTGGGAGCGGGGTGTCCTTCCACGTTCTCCTGACTGGATGGCCGTGGATGCCTTCCAGTAGTAGTTGTTTTCTCATTTTACAGGTGAAGACACTGAGGCACAGAGAAGTTACCTTGTGGAAAAGGTCCTACGTCTTCCAGGTGGCTGACCAGGTCTGAGGCCAGTGCCCAGGCTTCCCCTTGCAAGCCATTGCCTCCAGAGATTGTCCTCGTTCACATATTCCTTCCCAGCAGGAACCATCTGGCCTGATTTTTGGTTCAGCAAACGAGGTCACTAAAAACTGAAGCACAAGTGAAGTGCCGCGGACCTGGGTGAAGAATTCTGGTTGGTGGAGTGACATGCGATTAATTACCTGTGTGTATGGCCTTTCTAACTCCCACCCAAGTGATTGTGTGACAGGGTAATTGTGGCCTTCCAAGGGGATTTGTCAGTTTTGCCTTAGGAGAGAGCCAATTCCAGAGCAGAGAGGGGGAGCCCACCACCACCAAGGAGGGAGAGACCTGGCAGCAGGAGACTGCGCTGTGCGCTTCCTGGCCCACAGAGAGAGAAAGCTGAGTGCCTTTGGGCAGAGTCGACGGCCAGGGAGAGATGTGCCTGCGAGCACAGCTGGGGAGAGCCTATCCTGATGGAAGAACCGTATCCTGAGTGTTCTTGAGCCTGAATTGTAACTGTTAACTTCCCTAATAAACCCCATAATTGTGAGTGTTATCTGTGAGTTCTGTGTGGCCATTGCAATGAATTATGGAACCCAGTAGAAAGTGCTGTGGGAGGGACAGTTGGTGTCAGAATTGGTAGAGATGGCGGAAAGAGGAGGCATGTGTGACCTCCAGCTCATAGGAATCAGCCTTGGGTTGTTGACCTTGGCTCTCCTTCCCTCTTGTGGGGTTGGAAGAGGTCAGGTACTGCCCCCAAGCCATTTTTACAAGGAGTTAGAGAAGGCTAGAAAGTTGGGTGAAAATTTAAATAGACTTATTAGGTGGGGGAAAAGGCCCTCCAGCCTCAACAATGGCATGGTGGGGGCCACAGAGCAGAGACGGTGGTAGGAAAATCCAGAGGAAAGGAGAAGAACCAGCATGGCTGACAGCCCTGGGGTAGGTTTTTCACAGGATTTTTTTACATATGTTGTGCTTAATCCTCAACACATCCCAGTGAGTTAACAACCAAAACCAAACCCGTTGCCGTCGAGTTGATGCCAACTCATAGTGACCTTATAGGACAGGGTAGAACTGCCCCATAGGGTTTCCACAGAGCGGCTGGTGGATTCGAACTGCCGACCTTTTGGTTAGCAGCCATAGCTCTTAACCACTGCGCCACCAGGGTTTCCTCCCGGTGAGTTAGGTGGTGGTATTCCTGTTTTACAGACTGTGAGACTGAGGCTGAGAGGAGCTAAGTAGCTCACTGCAGTCACACCCCCAGGAAGAGCAGTTTGAGCTGGCGGTACCTGACCGAGCCTGTAGTTGGGCTGAGGAGCTCAGCCCTGGGGTTCTGTGGGTTGACCCAAGGATCCAGGTCACTGAAGGGCAGTGCGCCTCGTGTGCCCTCTGTGGTCCAGCGTGCCGGGGCCTGGTGGGCTTGGTGCCAGAGCACAGGACTGAGGCCTTCTGTGCCCTTTCCTTGGACCCTGGTTTAACCTCCACCCTTGTCCCTGTACAGGGGCAGCTGACTTTTCCTTCTTGAGCTAATACCTGAGAGCCTTTGAAGCAGGCAGCATTCTTTGCTTTTTATGGCAAAGAGGCATATTTGACTTTGTTTAAAAGACTAAGATCTTTCCTAAAAGAAAACAAAAAACCAACCCATTGCCGTCAAGTTGATTCCGACTCATAGTGACCCTGTAAGACAGGGTAGAACTGCCCCCCTAGGGTTTCCAAGCTTGTCATCTTCAGCGAAGCAGGCTGCCGCATCGTTCTCTAACGGAGCGGCTGGTGGGTTCGAACTGCGGACCTTTCAGTTAGCAGCTGAGTGCTTTAACCACTGTGCCACCAGGGCTCCTCAGGATCTTTCCTCGGGGTTAGGTTTTGTTTGAAACTGAAAAAGAAAGAAATACCGCTGCTTCCACAGTTCTCATGCCTTTCAGCCAGTGGGTGAGGAAACCCCAAAGGTGGGCAGATTAAAATCAACCACCCCTACTGCCCTGTTCCAGCCGGGCCTCACTGCTCCAGCCCCTGCCTCCCAGATCCTGTCCCTGTGCTCAGCTTTTAATGACCCACCCCCACTCCGTGTCCCCTCTCCACTTCACATCAGATGGCCGTTTTCTCACTGTTCAGTGTTCTCTTCTTTCGACCTTCTAGGCCATGTGAGATGAGGTCTGTCTGCAGGAAAAGCTTCAGACAGGAAGGTGATATTTCTCTCTCTCAAAAATAAAAACAGTTGCTGTCGAGTTGATTCTGACTCTGGCAGTCCCGTGTGTGTCAGAGTAGAGCTGTGCTCTGTAGGGTTTTCAAGGCTGTGACCTTCCGGAAGCAGATCACCAGGCCTGTCTTCTGAGGTGCCTCTGGGTGGGTTCGAACTCCCAACCTTCTGGTTAGTAGTTGAGCGCCTAGCCGTTTGCACCACCTGTCTCTCTTAGAGTACTAATAGTAATCAGTGAGCAAATGGACACTTCTATCGACTGATGGTTTTAGCTACCCTGGATTTGGGGTTTTTGAGAGAAAATTCTTCCTCTTTCTGACTCCTGAAGTGGCCTCTTGTCAGTGACTGCTGACTCATACTCTGACTTCCTCAGACCTTGCGTTTTACTTTCTCTCTTGTATGGCCTGTGTGTGGACACTAGAAGTGCAGAGAAGGTTCCTTTGCCGCCTGCAGTGGCAGCGACAGGGTGGGGTACCCTAGCATGGGGAGGGCACAGAGCAGAGAGTTTGGACTCTTTGCTTTGGGTTGATTTCTGACAGTTCATCCTTCACCTCCATGTGACCTTGAAAAAGCCACCTGTCTGGGCTTCTGTGTCCTCATCTGAGCAACTTATTTTTAAACCATCTCCAGAAGAACTCCAGTGTACATCCGGCCCTCGGTATCTGCAGGGGATTGGTTCCAGGACCCCTGTGGATACAAAAGTCCATGGACGCTCAAGTCCTGTATATGAAATGGTGCAGTATTTGCATATAGCATATGCGCGTCCTGCCATATACTTTAAATCACCTTTAGATTACTTATGACACCTGATACAAATGGAAGTGCCAGGTAAATGGTTGTTACACGGTACTGTTTAGGGAGTAAGGACAAGGAGGAAAACATCTGCGCACGTTCAGTACAGACGCCACCGTCACAGGCCTGTACGCACAGTGCACGTCAGACAGCGCTGGAACGAGTGTGGGACAGAAACTGAGGATCTGGGAGGTGGCGGGAGGCTACAGCAGGGGGTGCCCACACGTCACTGTTTTTCCCCCGAGTATTTTCCATCTGTGGTTGATTGTGGATGCAGAACCCGCGGATATGGAGGGCTAACTGTATAAAACGGGCAAAAGTGGGGCTGTTGTGGCTAACACTCCACCTCAACTCCAGGCCAGCAACATCAGAGAGATTCCTGAGCGAGGGGCCTGCAGAACCCCTTTCAAGTCTGAGGTTCCATCTGGGACAGCAGGCAAGCCTTCCCCAAGACAGGTTCCCTGAGAAGCTTCTGACCATCACTGCCAAACCTCACTGATCACATGAACCTGTGTGACCAATAGCACCCTGTCTCCATCTGCATGTCTCCCCTTTGCCACCATCTCCCCTGCCTCCATGCAGGTGGAAGGAGCATGAACAGAATAGAAGCTCAGGGTTCACCGTCTGCTGGATGGCCTGCTTCCTCAGGGTTCGCCGTCCGCTGGACGGCCTCTTTCCTCAGGATTCGCCGTCCATTGGACGACCTGCTTCCTCTCGGCGAGAGGGCTTGCACGTCTCTCCCAGAGTGAGGAAAAGAGGCGGTTTCGTGACTTACTGCATCTTTCTCCCCACCCTCAAGAAAAAAGTCCAGTCCCCTGAATAACTCTCACCCTCCGTTCATTCTCTTTGATTTTTCTTCTTAATGAGCTCTGGTCTTCAAATGGGGCCGGGAGGAAGAACAAGCACTTTGGGAATACAGGAATCCTTGGCGAATTACCTTAAATTAATGAGACCGATAAGGGGAATCGAGTTCAGCTGTGCAGATTAGCTTCATGTTCTGGGTCTTGATGGCTTAAATTGCAGATTCTAATTAAATACCCCCCAGTAACTACAGTGTGGCTTTTAAGGTCTTTTTGACCTAAAAGTTTTCTCTGATTTTTGAACACTTATCAAGCATAAATCTAGTCCACAGATGCTCCCTTTTAAGCGTTTCTATTCCTAGAAATCTCAAGATGCCTAATACAAATGACCTCCTCAAGGGAAGGGGCTGGGCAGGTGCAGTGGGCGGGGCCCCGCATAGGGGAAGTGAAGGGAGTAAGAGTGGAGAGTTTGGGAGACTCCCTTGGGCTGGTAAGATGTCAAGATACAGAAGTGGCATCTGTTGAATGGTGTGTATCCGCTATCCCAGGTGACGGGGGAATGACTGGCAACTTCACTAACAAGCTGAGCAGGGAGCAAGGCAAGGTGACAGAATACCAGAGATACTCTGGGGAAAGGTTCAAGAGAGAAGAGCTCCTTGAGGTAAATTCGGTGCCCAGGTTGCCCCCTCTGCCTCCGGCCAGCTTTTAGCGATGCCAGAGGATGACAGAGAACAAAGGAAACAGTTTCCCTGTGATCATGTCCCCAAACATGGCCCTTGTCTCCATGGAGTCTCCCCCTGGCTCCCTCCCTGTGTGTCAGGTCGTCTTAAATGGATGGAAGCAGAGCATGGGTGGAGTATTTCATTAAAAATACACAAGATGCAGAACGACGGTGAACATTCCTTCCTGTGGCTGTGTAGTCTTTTTATAGTTACTAGAAGAGTTCAGTGACCCTTTTATGGAGCAGTGAGAGTTATTTGTGTACAGCTCACTGGATTTTCACAGTAAATTCACTCGTGAAACCAGCGCCCAGACCAAAAAACAGAACATTACCTGAACCCCAGGAGCCCCCTCATGCTTTCCCAGTCAGAGCCCACCCCTCAAGGTACCGCTCTCCTGACTTGTGACGCCATAGCTTCATCTGGCCTGTGCTTGATGTCATGTCAGTGGATCACTTTGTGTGGCTGGCTTTTCCCCAGAGATCATTTCTAAGATTTCTCTATGTTGTTTCATCCATTCTTCTGTTGATGGGCACTTGGACTGTCTCTAGTTTTTGACTGTTAGGAATGTTGCCACTCCGAATGTTCTTTACGTGTCTTCTGGTGAACTTAAGTATGCATTTCTGTTAATTCTGAGTTATGGGGTAGGAGTCTGTTCAGCTTGAGTAGATACCACCCAGCATTTTCCAGAATGGTTGTACCATTTTACACGTCACCAGCAGTGAGTCCGAGTGCCAGCTCTTCCACATCCTTGCAGGCATTTGAAATTGTCTGTCTTTTCCATTTGAGCTAGTCTGGTGGGTGTGCCATTTTAATAGCAGTATTAATAGTGTGTCTTATGAATGTTCCGACGTGTACTTACTTACCTGTATCTGGGTGTTTGGATTGCTTCCAGAATGTGTTGTTATCTGTCACAATAAACATCTCTGCTTAGTGGTCTTTTCCATGCTCTGCATTACTGGTGAGGAAATTGGTTTTTGTTGCTTACAAATCTTTATAAATAATGTCACATCGCTTTCTGAATGCTAGTGCCACTTAAAAATCTTATCAGCAATGTAGGAGAGTCACGCACCAGTCTCCCCAGGCCCTCCAGCCTTGAGTATTCTCAATAAAAGAACAAACAGGCCTCTTTTGGAGGACTGATTTAGGTGAATATTGGTGCATTTGGCCTTGCTTTAATAATTATTACTGAAGAGTTTGATCACTTTTCCAAGATGTTCACCATGTATGTTCTTTTATAAATTTATTTCTTTTGCTACTTGGATTTTTAGTAAGGTTTTTTTTAAATTTATATAAGCATTATTGTGAAATATAGACACTAATAGTGCAAGTACTTTCCCAACCTGTCTACCATTTGCATTGCCTTTTCTTTTATTAAGTATATGCCTTTTGATCTCAGCAAGCCAGCAGGTCTTCACCTGGGTGACTTCTCTGTGGCCCCCTGGCCAGGCCAGTACCTCTCTGCTGAGGTGCCCAGGCTGAAGGTTTCCCGGGTGCCCCTAGTGGAAGGAGTAGGAACAGAGCCTGCAGGGAGGGAAACTGAGCCTGCCTAAGGGCTGAGCGCACTGGCCCCCTGTCCTGCGCATCCCAGACGCTGCTGTTACAGATGGGTCCTGAGCTCTGAGGACTGCCCCCCAACAGCGCCGGCCAGAGTTGGCCTGAGGGGCCTTCTGTTCTACATGAAGGCACCCCGAGTTAGCCAGCAACTGTGGAGCATGCAGCCCAGGGGAGTTTCCAGAGCCCCCCATTCTTGCACATGTAATCCTCACAGTGGCCTGTGAGGGGTACAGCTGGCTCCATTTTAGAACCCTAAAAGCAGAACCTTGGAGGAGCAGCCGCTTCTCCTAGGGCCTGTAGCTGTGAGCGGAAAAACTAGGACTTGAATTCTCAGCTCCTCCTTTTCCCTAAGCCAGACCCCAGCCTCACTCTCTCAGCAGATCACTCCTGGAGGGGCTGGAGGGAGCAGGAACATGCACTTCTGCTTCTCATTCTTTGGGGCTTTGAGTGGAGCTTCAGTGAACACGGAGCAGCTCTCCCTTCCCCACGTTGAGACAATAATGTGAGTGTTCTCAGGAACTTCTTGTTTGACCAGCTTGTTAAGTTTGTGTTTGTCTGTTTTTAGATGATGGACTTGGGTGTGCTTCTCTGAAGAAATGCCACGTGTCTCTACTGGTCCAGGAGCAAACGTATCCAGTAAGTGGCTCGGTACATTCACTGGTGCGTTAACGTAAGCGCAGGAGCAGAGGGCCTTCAGCCGTGGAGGTGCTGACATTTGGGGAAGACAGGTGTCTCTGGACATACGAGGCCTTGGAGAGGGGCATTTCAAACCAGGCTTATCACTCAGCCAAATTATCTTAACTTCGGAAGGTTGGCTCCTCCTAGGAACACCGGGAGTTGTAGCGCATAGGGTTGAAAAAATGTGAAACTCCCTTCTTGCTTCCTAAGCTCCTGCGACGAGCGTCAGTGATGTGCTGTAGTGAGCATCTGGTTCAGGTTGCAGTGCTGTTTGGCCCAGAGCCCGCCCTGTCCACAGCACAGCACTCTCCACCTTAGTTAGGCACAGAGTATTATCACTTACACACTTCCCGGAAAGAAAGCCAGAGACTGAGGCACACGTGAAGCTTCTGTAGCTCCTAGAAGACGAAGATCAGGTCGGAGGTGTGTGCCTTTGTCTGTCCGATGTTGCGCCGTGCCAGCCCAGCCAAACCAAAACCAAACCCACTGCTGTGGAGTCGATTTCTACTCATAGCAACCCTGTAGGACAGAGTAGAGCTGCTCCATCGGGTTTCCAAGGCTGTCAGTCTTTGTGGAAGCAGGCTGCCACATCTTTCTCCCATGGAATGGCTGGTGTTTGAACCGCCAACCTTTCAGTTAGCAGCCAAGTGCTTTAACCACTGCACCACCAGAGCTGCTCCTTCATGTAGCCCTTGTCTCTTCTAACAGAGGTTGCAGTGAATTGATTTAAAATCTTAAAGGGTCTTGAAACTTCTGGCAACAGAAAGATATAACAAAGCAAATCAGAAAATCTCAAAAACCGTATCTTATGATTGAACTTAAACCATCATTTCAGATCTGCACATTTTCCTTGAAAAGGGCATGATCTCTTTATGGGATCCCATGGGCGTGCTGTGGAGTGGAGGAGGAGAGGTGACGGAGGGGGCCGAGACCAGCAGATCATGTACACGGGCTCGTCACCTGCTGGAGGACCCCGGCTTTGCTGCGTCTGGCTGTGTTAGCTCGTGGTCTCCGTCCGTGACAGCAGTGTCCGGCGGTCACCATTCCCGGGGTTTCTCACCAGTGTTTGCTTCTGTTTCTCAGGGCTGCTGCCACCCTAGGGAACGAGGGCCTCGTGACTGCGCTTCCCCAGGAGTTGGGCGTGGTCTGGCCCAGGAACGAGAAACACAGCGCTGCCAATGACATCATGACAGCAAGAGAGCACAGCCCCCGCCATGGCTCCAGGGCCCGTGCCATGCAGCGGGCGTCCACCATCGATGTAGCGGCTGACATGCTGGGCCTGTCTCTGGCAGGTACACGCTCTCCGTGTGCAGGTCCCACGCCGTGGCAGCGGTGGGAGGGCCAAGTCCGCCTCCTGGTTGAGTCCCCCATGACTGTCCCAGGCCAGAGGGTGCCCCGGTGTGGCGTCCCTGGGGAGTGCTTCTGCTGGAAGCTGACCACTGTCAGTTTCTAGTTGGGACGGACACCTCCATGCTAGTCTGCCGGTAGATGACGTGAGAACACCCACGGCGTCTGTCTAACCAGTGTCCAGGCCGTGATCGAGGCCTCTCTAGGGGGGGCATATAGCCCGGGGGTGGGGGGCATTTGGTCTTGGGGTCTGAAACGCTTTGGAATCACAGAAGCAAAGTGTTCAGAAAATGAAGAAATCATCTCCTTTTTGGAAGGGCAGGGGGCAGAGTGTTGGGGTTTTTTTTCCGTTAATGCTAGAATCAGGAAAAGTTTATTAAGGGTGATTTTTTTTTCCATTATTTGTTTCTATCCAGGAAATATACAAGATCCAGATGAGCCCATTTTGGAATTCAGCTTAGGTAGGTGTCTTTTAAAATTTTTTATTAAAAAAAAAAAATTGCTTAAAATAAAACACCGCCACTCACGCGGGTTAGTCTCAAAGAACCTGCTGTTGCCGCCACCCCTGCTGAAGTGTTTCCTGAGATGAAACCAAGACGAAGGTGTGAACTTGCTGTCAGCGTGAAGGAACCTCCGAGGGCAACAGGGCTCGTGTCTCCTCGGGGTGGGGACTGCCCTCCTGTCTGGGGCTGTGTTCCCTCAAGGCTGGCAGGGGCGGGAGCAATGAGGTGAGCTCACCCAGAGCTGCCAGCAGAAGCAGCCCCCACCCTCCTCTCCTCCCAGCTCTCTGAGGAGACGCAGGGAGGGGTGAGAAAACTGGGCTGTGGTTCAGCTTTGTCACCTTCTGGCTGTGACGCTTGTGTGGTTGAGCTTATCTCTCTAGCCCTTGGCTCCCTGCTCCGTGAAAGGAGCCGATGACACCTGCCTGCCGTCCCCCTCAGGGAGGAGCAGAGGAGAGGATGTACGTAAAGATGCATTAGAATGTGCTGGATCGGGGATCGGGGAAGCATGGCGATAACTGTGGCTTACCGAGGAGGTCTGGGAGCTTAGTGGAGCCAGCCTGAGACCTCCTCCTCCAGAGCCTGACACTATCCAGTCTCCTGTCCCCTTCACCTGGCCCCTTGGTGGTGGTCAGCATTGGTTGGTGGCCTGGGTCGGTACCTGGGTCTGTACCCTCAAATGTGAGGGTAGAGTGAAAGATGTTTCAGCTACACAGAGTCGCAAATACAGTTCCTTCTTCTGCACCCTTTCTCTTCAAGTTGGTGGAGGATGTGTTCCACCCAAAAGAGAATAAATGGAGAAAAAGGAAGCCATAGATCCCAGGAAATGGAGGATGTGGCAGGATGGCCAGTGTGTGTCAGCCATTGAAGTCAGAGCAGAAGTTGAAGGGCTCCAGGAAAGGTGTCACCATGGAGGGCGCGGGGAGGGGATGGGACCAACACCAGTGAGTTGGTTTGATTGAGAGAGTTTGTACTGAGAGGCAGGTTATGGAATCATTGGAGAGTGTGGGAAGAACGTAAAAGGAGATTCAAAGAAAACAAGCTAATGAAAAACTAAAAATGTGGGAATCATAGTACACCACTTGACTCATAATGAATAATATTTATGTAGTTCTAAAGATGCCGAATATGGATTTAATGAAAGGTTGAGCTAAAATGATACTGAGCATGGGAGAGGATGAGAGTTGGTATAATTAAGCTAAGAATCCTCATCCTCTGATAGAAATCAAGACATTTCTGAGTCTGATGAATCAAGAGCAGGGATATAGTCATGTTGATTAGATACATGGAAGAAACACTGGGAAGGAACAGCTTAGAAACGGGAGGAACAGGGTGATGAATGGCAAATACCTTGAATCTCAAAGTAAAGATCATCAAAAATTAAAAAAAAAAACTAAAATATATGCTCTTTGTAAAATGTTTAACACAGAAAATCTTAGCAGTAAAGAAAATCCTATTGGAGAGATACAGTCACAGTTGATATTTTGGTATATATTCTTCCAGATATTTTCTCCCATATAGTGTATACGTAAACTTTTAATGATTCTTGGTTGTGCTGATGAAGTTTTTTTTTTTTTACCAAAAAACGTTGTTATAGTGTTTTAACATGATTTTTTTTCATGTAGCAAAATATCACTGGCATCTTTCCGTATTTATAAATATGAAATCTACTTTACATTGTGTGCCTAAATAGAGTCTACTGTATGGCTATGTCATACTTATTGTAACCAATCCCCTGTGGTTGAACAGTTAGGTTCTTTCCAGTTTGCCATTATAAATACCACCACAGGAAACATGCTTGTTCATAGGTCTTTCATAGGTTTTGCTGATTATGTCTTTAGGATAAATTCTTAGATTATAATTGCCAAGTCACAGGACAGGCACTTAAACTATGTTTTACCAGTTTACCTCGACAGCATTTACGCAGCATTTATTCTGCTGCATTTACGTATGAGATGGTTGAAGAAACAAGGCATACATATGATGATGATCCCTATAGGAATATGCCACTTGGCAACGGTTGAGCATATGTCGAATGAGTGATGTAAGTCACAAAGGGAGACATGACTGGGCTGGTCAGAGAAAGCTTCGTGGAAGCTGTGCAGCTTGAGCTAGGAATTAAACATGAGTGAGATCCTGATAGACTATGTGGCCAGGAGAGAATGTCCCTTGTAGGAATTCATGTTCTGAAGATGGCAGTGGACCTGTCATCCCTTAAAGTGCTGTCAGTCTGCCCAGCCTTTGGTCACCTGCTATCTGCCGTCCACTAGTGCCTGAGAGACCCAAATACCCCGACCTTGCACCAGTGTTGAGAACGGACACCTGCTGACAAGGCAGAAGGAGACCGCAGGTCATTTAGGGCACTTTAGGGTTCAAAAGAAGGAGAGCAGGCGAGATGCAGAAGGTCACAGATTGTATGATTCTGTTTATATGAAATGTCTGAACAAGCAAATCTATAGGGACAGAGGTTAGGGTAGAGTACTGGGACGATATGGGAGTGACTTCTAATGGATCGGGAGTTTCTTTTTGGAATGATGAAAATGACCTAAAATTGGTTGTGGTGGTGGTCACAAAATGTCTTAGTCATCTAGTGCTGCTGTAACAGAAATATCACAAGTGGATGGCTTAAACAAAGAGAAGTTTATTCTCTCACAGTCCAGTAGGCTACAAGTCCAAATTCAGGGTGCCGGCTCCAGGGGAAAGCTTCCTCTCTCTGTAGGCTCTGGATGGAAGGTCCTTGTGATGCATCAGTGTTCCCTTGATCTGGGAGCATCTCAGCACAGGAACCTCAGGTGCAAAGGGCGTGCTCTGCTCCCGACACTGCTTTCTTGGTGGTATGAGGTTCCCATGTCTCTCTGCTCACTTCTCTGTTTTATATCTCAAAAGGGATTGATTTAAGACACTAATCTTGTAGACCTCATCAGTATAACTGCTGCTAATCCATCTTATTACATCATAGTGATAGGACTTACAACACATAGGGAAATCACATCAGATTACAAAATGATAGACAGTCATACATTTCTGAGAATCATAGCCAAGTTGACAGATATTTTTGGGGGACACAATTCAATCCATGACCCACAACTTTGTGAATATACTAAAATCCACTGAATTGTAAATTTTAAGAGGGCGAATTTTATGGTATGTGAGTTATATCTTAGTATAAAAAATGTAAAAACATTGGATGAATACTGCTGAAAACTCTTCTTAATCTTTGATGGGAAATGAAGAAAATGATCTCACAGCACAAAGTAAAAAATGTTAAGAAAAAGATGAAGAAATGACAAATCCTAGAGTCCTAATATGGATTGAGGGGGCCAGTCCTAATATGGATTGAGGGGGCCTGAAATAAAAGAAAGGGGAGGATGAAGGAGTAGCAGCAGGCGGAAAGTCACCTTACCTGAGAGAAAGAGGGACTCAAGACGCAGACTGTTCACCAAGTGCCAGGTATCGCCAAGGATGAGTACAAAATCTTACATGCTTCTAGGTGAAAAAAATCAAATAATCAGCCAGAAAACGTGGGCAAAATGTAAGAAATATCTGGTCCAAGTCTCTAGAGAACTGAAAGAGGATAGAGGCCACTCTTTGTTTTGAGGGCATGTGGTGATGATACGGAGCAAAGCTGAAGAGGTCCAGAGGCCGAGCCGTGCTTCAGACAGCCCCTGAAGTGATAGGGATTGGTGTATAGGGTCGCAAGGAGAAGGATGCTTGGTGGAACCACCCCCACTTTGATTTAGAATCCCAAAGGGCTACATGCTTGGAGTAAGGGGGAACAGAAGGAGGTCTTCCTAGAGACTACAGATTAGCTCAGTTCCTGAAAGTAAATGAAGGTGACCCTAGAGTGCTAATACCCCTTAGCAACGGGCAGAAGCAATCATAAGTCTTCTGTGGAGAAAGACATTGTCCTCGGCCTCATTATTTCTACAGACAATTTTGCAAATATAACATCCGGCATAAGATCAAGTTCTTAGAACACGAAGAGTCGAAAGACACGAACAGAAACAGCAGACGGTAGAAGCAGATGCAGATTAATAGACTTGAAAATAACTGTATTCCCTATGTTAAAGGAAAATAGACAATATCTAGCATTTTTTCTGAGAGGTGTAAACAATTAAAAGAACCAAATGTATATTCTAAATAAAAACAAAACAAAACCCGTTGCCGTTGAGTCGATTCCAGCTCATAGCGACCCTATAGGACAGAGTAGAACCTCCCAATAGGGTTTTCAAGGAGCGGCTGGTAGATTCGAACTGCCGACCTTTTGGTTAGCAGCTGAGCTCTTAACAACTGCGCCACCAGGGCTCCATGCAATTCTAGAATTGAAAAAGAAAATGGTTAACTGGTCGGAAAAAAAAATCAGTGAATGAGTTTAAAAAGCAGAGTAGACAAATTGAAGAGAAAATTGGTGATTTTAAATATAGGCCAATGATAAAATTTCCAAAATGGAGCCAGAGAGATAAAATAATAGAAACCAGTATCAGAAGAGAGGGTAAAAAAACAGAGAACACAGTGAGACGTTCTAATGTACGTATTTGGTGTCCCAGAAGGGACATACAGAGAGAAGGGGCAGAAGCAGTATTTGAATAGCTGAATATTTCTCGCAAACTGATGAAAAACAGCAATTCACAGAATGAATAAAAAAGAAAATAGACATGTCCAAGAAAAACGGCTGAATCCAAACTCGATGAAGAAATCTAAGAAGCTGCCAAAACACACACAGATTATCTCATTACCTTCAAAGGAGCAACGGTTAGACTGACTACTGATTTCACGACAGAAAAAAAAAGAAAAGGAGCCCAAAGACAATGTATTTAATATGCTTAGAGAAAATAACCACCTAACATTTTATGCCTAGTGAAAATGTCCTCCAAGAATTAGGGTGGAACGAAGACAATTTCCGACCATAAAAACTGAAGGAATATGTCAACAGCAGGCATCCAGTGTAAACAGTGCTGAGGGGTGCTCTTCAGTGGTAGGAAGACAACCCCAGATGGAAGTTCCCAGGTACAGGAAGAGATGAAAATGGGGGGGGGGGGATGGGGAGGAGGTGTGGAGAGTAAACACCTGGGTATATCTAAGTGAATAGTGACTGTATAAAACATAATAAGCAAACACACAAAAATACTAATGAAAGAGATTTCTAGTGTGGCAATATTAATGTCAAACCAAGTGGAATTAGAAGCGAAAAGTGATTTGAGCTGTGTGCAGTGGTTAGATCATTACAGTACTTGGAGAGAGCAGTGACCTCAGTGATGACTTCCTCCAAATGATGATGATGGTGAAGTCAGCTCAGCTCACTGCGCTCAGAATGTGTCGAGGCTCTGTCCGCTCCTACCCTACCAGATTTGTGTCTCTTCCCCCTTCCCCTTTTTTAAATTTTCCTCGTTTTCTTTTAATCTCCCCATCGACCTATTTTCCCTTCTATATCTATCTTTCTTCATTATTAGTATCTTCCTTCTGTACCATCCCTTCTCCCCTTCCTGCTTTTCCTCTGCCTTTGTCCCACCTGTTGGGGACATGAGGAAGTAGTTTTAGAGTTAGTAAAGTTTGTTGTTCTCTATTTGTAATTTAAGAATGGAAACTGAACATTTATATTTCTAAACGGACCCCCAACCCAACAAAGCTAATTGTTTTTACTGATATTTGAACTTTGATTTACCATACATTTCATCAATTCCAAATGCACAGTTATTTACATTTTAACATTCTGAAATCAGGAGGTGTCTTACAGTCAGTGGCATGTCATAGTTTAATGACAGTGGCTTTTTTCTTTCATAATGCATCTGACAACAGGTAGCATCTTAGAGTCAATGGAATATGGTCATTTTTTTCACCTATGGCTCACTTCTATGATAGAATTATCTGAGTCTTGTAATCTATTTTAAAATGCCTGATGCAGTAAATTTTCTAATCGAAACAGTTCTGCTAGGTACCTTTAGTTCTGAAAAGTAACATTTTTAGTAATTTTGCATGTGATATGAGTCTTACAAGGAGAATAATTGAGCAGTCACTCCTTTTTTTAAAAAGGCTTTGTTTATTTTGCCATTGGATTGTAATTTGCTTCCAGCGTGCGGCCACACACAGTGCGTGGGCACCATAAGTTCAGGGTTGGCCGGCAGTCATAAGACGCACGCGTTTATCCGTGTCGTACCTTTCATGGACTCTGGCTTCTTAGACCACGTGGTTAGTGGCCCAGTTAGCTATTGAGGTCACATGTGAGGGGTTCAGACCCCATATGGGGTTGTCGGCTTTGCGCCCCATTCCATGGACGTAGCCCCTTCAGCTCAGACATGTGCTGGCAGTTAGGACATTGCTGTCGAGGGCAGGAAGAGAGGGTGGGAGAGTAAGAACAGGTTGTTTAGAATTTAGAAAAAGATTACCACCCGTGACAGCTGATAGCACGATTGTCTCGTCCTGTTTACGTTTTGTGCTTTCTTAGGGTTTATTTGGAATAGATGTAACTGGTTTTAAAGGACTTTTTTTCCCCATCTTGATTCTCTAGCTTGCAGTGAGCTGCATACTCCATCGCTAGATCGAAAACCAAATAGTTTTGTAGCTGTGAGTGTAACCACACCTCCTCAGGCGTTCTGGACGAAGCACGCGCAGACGGAGATCATTGAGGTGGGTGCTGCTGGGCCCTGTCCTCGGGGGGGCCTGGGACAGTCAGTGTGGCGTTTCTAGCCCCTCCCCAGTGGGAGGGCTGTTCAGTTAGCTGAGCACCTGTCACCGCAGTTACATTTATGTGAATGGTAGCTGTTCTTGGGTTTTTAGTACGTGGATACTCTTCATTACAGTTACTTATGTGGCGGCATTTATACTGGCGGTATCCTTTAGTTATTGATTAGCTATTGGCTGGTTGTGTCTGAATGTTGATCCCCGAAGGTTCATTGCCTTTTGGGCCATAGGACCTTATTCTTCCTTGTCACTTCTCATCAGTTGCTACTTTTGGAGAATTGTGCTCATTAATCACAACTCGGGGGAGGGTTAACCGTTAACCAACCCTCTTACCAGAACATACCCTTATTTTTTTAATGGTTTTTATTTTTACAGCTTTTTGAGCTAAGTGTTATACGTTAATTTTTTACACTAAATTATATATATCCGCCAAGGGAATTTTACAGAATCCTTTTATAATTGAAGTATTGCGTAAGTTATGAAGCTGAAGTGTGGGAGTTGCCGGTGTGAGATTCTGCAGGGATTTTTTTTTTTTTTTTTTGGTGATGTGAGCAACTATGTGAATTATCCCCTGCCGTAGTGGTGCGGTGGTTAAGAACTTGGCTGCTAACCAAAAGGTCAGCAGTTTGAATCCACCAGCCACTCCTTGGAAACCCTATGGGACAGTTCTGCTCTGTCCTGTGGGGGCACTATGAGTCGGAATTGACTCCACAGCAACGGGTTGTTTTTTTCCTTCCTGAGGTCAGCAGTCTCAAACACACATAAGCTTTGTTTCTTCTTCTTCCCCATTTTAGAAGATAGACCACCTTTTCGTATCTTGGAAATTTGTTTCCAAGTTCAAGTCAACTATTTCTGTTTTCTGAGCATTTGCTGAGTACTGCCTGTGCCTAGAGCACAGTCCTGGGCGCTGCGGCTGATACAAAGATCATTCAGGCCCAGTCCCTGCCCTCAGCAGTTCACCTTCGTGTGAGGGGGAGTCAGAAATGAACGTGGCTACACCTGTAGCCGCAGAGTATGGGCAGCGTTAGATGAGGAGAGCTCTGTAGGAACTCAGAAGGATGGGGTCTCCCCCAGTTCCAAGGATCAGGGGAGGTTTCCTACGGTGGTGCTTAATGAAACTCTGGTCCAGTAGGCCTGGGTGGGGCCCAGGAGTCTGCATTTCTTGGGAACTCCCAGGTGATGGTGTTCTGCAGTTTGGGGATCACACACTGAAGAGCAAGGTCCCAGAGGATGTGTCTGAGTAGGTCCAGGGGGATATGTAGGGTTGACAAGTGGAATTCGTGAAGAAGTCCTAGGTGGTGAGAGTACAGTCAACTTTGACCTTTCTGTATTTGCAAATACCAGTATGGCCCAAAGCACTTAGGAAACTGGCCCAAAAAGAAGATACATGCTAAGCTTTTTCGTTGTTGTTGAGAGACTGAGAATACATGTGGACATTCAACCCATTTCAGTTTCAGAAAATCCCCCTATTGAGTGAGAAACATGTAGAAGTGAGCCTTTGGGCCCAGCTTGTGCCAATGGGCCTGTTAGTTGTATCTGGGTCTGTAAGACTACAGACTAAAGGTGTCAGACTACTTTTTCCTCTTTTGGAAAGTAGTGTTTTGGTTGTGTGAATTCATTTAAGCTACCATTATCATTTGTGTTTCTCCAAGCTGTTAAGAATGTTAATTTCTCATTCTGAAAATTTTGGTGTATTTCAAAAGCAAAATTACTTAAAAAAAAACTTTGGCACTATATTCTGATTATTTTCTAATAATATCTTTTTTTTTTTTTTTTTTTTTTTTATTATACTTCAGGTGAAGGCTTACAGAACTAATAGTTTCTCATGAAACAGTAGTACACATATTGTTTTTTTTTTTGTTCTAGGGAACCAACAATCCTATATTTCTAAGCAGTATTGCCTTCTTTCAAGACTCTCTTATCAATCAGATGACACAAATCAAACTATCTGTCTATGATGTCAAAGATAGATCTCAGGGAACAGTTAAGTAGCATGCTATTAGTTTGCCTAATTTTCTTCCCTTTCTTTAACTTATGTAATCATTTGAGTGAGAAATGAACACAAGATTGACTTTAGTTCTGGCTCACAGCTTAGCTAACATCTAAATGTATTTGCCTTTGGGAATTTCTCCCCCATCATCTCTGTTGGGCTTGTGAGATGAGGGTCCAATGTATTGTGGGCGCCAGCCAGCTAGACTTCCCTGGGGCGTGGTAATTGGACCAGAGGCAAAGTGAGAGCACTCACCCTGTCTCTCTCCACCCTCTCTTCCCAGATGTATTTACTCGGCTCTGGATCCTTTGTTGTCAAAGACCTGCTCCAGGATAAGCATCATAGGTTGCATTTAACACTAAGGTTGGTATTGAATTTCATTTCTTTGACAGAATCTGAAATGATAAGGTCAGGAAACAGGTGGGAAAGGGCCCATTTCCCAACAGAGAGACAGCGTACCTGCCCGCTCCCAGAGGCCATTCTGAGGGGAGCTGATGGTCTGCTGAGGCAAAATGAACCACTCAGCCTATCAAAGGGCCTGACGGGAAATGGGAATGTGTGGCACCCACAGGAAGGAAACCTGCACAGCTGTACTTACACCTAAAGGAATGTCAGTACAGATGGAACAATAATAAATGCACTTGCCTCTTATCTGTCTCTTCCCCAGTAGAATGTACTCTCCCAGGGAGCAGGGATCATTGTCTGCTTTCCTATGCCGAGCTACGGCTGCTAACCAAAAGGTCAGCAGTTCAAATCCACCAGCTGCTTCTTGGAAACCCTATGGAGCAGTTCTACCCTGTCCTCTAGGGCCACTATGAGTCAGAATCAACTCGACGGCAACGAGTTTGGTTTGTTTTTTTCTTCGTTGCTGTATCTCAGGCACCTAACGCAGTGCCTGGCACGTAATAGGTTCTCGGTAAACAGCTGTGGAAGAAATTAATGAATGAAAGCAAAACCCCCATTGTGTCCCTGAATGGGAAGATGAAAGGTGTCAAGATGTCGACCCTTCCCAAATTCATCGTAGGGGCGATTCCTATCAAAATCCTGGCCGGTGTTCTTTTTTGAAGATAATGTAAAAATTGGAACTCTCATATCAGGTGGAAAAAACAGTCTAACATAGCAGAGAAAGTGTCAGTAAAGAAGATTAATTGCCTACTAGATGTTGGGACATTCTGAAGCTACAGTAGTGACAATGTTGTCGGCACCAGCTGGCTGATCAGGGCAGGACGAGGGCCCTGCAGCCACCCTTAGTATGGAGAACTTGTCTCATGACAAAGGATGGATCTCAGGTAAAACGAGAGGAGTGAGGTAGGAGGAAAGGCTATTTGAGAAAAATATTCAGGTCCATCACACGCTAGAACCCGTTCAGTTGGATTTGAGTTAAGTGTGGCGCACTGGGTAAGAGCTCAGCTGCTAACCGAAAGGTCGATGGTTCGAATCCACCAGCCACTCTCTGGAAAACCTATGGGGCAGTTCTACTCTGTCCTGTAGGGTCGCTATGAGTCAGAATTGACTCAGCAACAATGGAGTAGAGTTAAATGTGAGAATGGACATCATTCTTTTTAAAAAGGAGCTAAAGGTGACTGTTGAGTAGACTGTAGCATGGAGGGACTTTCCTGGCATGAGAACAGTGAGAGAAAGTCACACAGGAAGTGATCAGTAGATGTGACCACATGAAAATTTAGAACCTACTCAAGTCAGATATCAAATAAAAAGCCCGAGGCTCCAGGCTGTCCCTGGGGGCTTTCCTGGATGAATCAGGTGAGCCCAGGCGGCCACCAGTCAGCTTGAGGGCTCTTCGGGGTCAAGCTGACCAGGGCTGAGTGGTGTCCACTTTATCATGTTAAGCTTCAGCGCTTCGTGAAACCGTGGGTGGTCTCAATTTACTCAGGAGTCTAGGCCTAAACGTTGGGGTTAATCAGAGATGGAAGGCAGAGTGGGGAAGGGGCAGAAAGGGGTTCAGTGCCAGAATAGGTGGTGTCAAGCCATGATTCTAAGGTGTTTCTATCACTCTGGGCACGAGTGAGCCCAGGAACTCACAGGCAGCTCCGAGACAAGCACTGCCTCCCTCTGAGAAGCCTCTTCTGGCTTCACCAGGTAGCCTTAGGTGTTCCTCAACCAGCTGGACTTAGGTGTTCCCCAACCAGGTAACTTAGGTATTCCTCAACTAGCTGAGCTTAGGTGTTCCTCAGCCAGGTAACTTAGGTGTTCCTCAAACAGGTGGACTTAGGTGTTCCCCAACCAGCTAACTTAGGTATTCCTCAACCAGGTGGACTTAGATGTTCCTTATCCACACACTTCTGCAGTGCTTTATTCTCCTCTGGACACAGCCCCTCCACTGCCTCCCCCTGGAGCCTGTGCATCAGTGAATGTTGACTGACCAGATGACTGGGTGGGCACTCCCAGGACACCTTGATGACCCAGGATGGCTGAGATTTTCATCTAAAGCAGCAAGTGAAGCCCAGTCACGAAGCCACTCGTCAAAGCATGTTGCTCTTTGCAGGTCTGCAGAGAGTGACCGTGTGGGTAACATCACCGTGATAGGCTGGCAGATGGATGAGAAGTCAGACCAGCGACCCCCTGTGACCCGGGCTCTGGACACCGTCAATGGGAGGGTGAGCATGCCACCTTTCTCCCCTGCATTAGGAAGAGTGAGAGGACCGTCTTGACGACTTAGCCTGTAGGCTCGGTGGGCTGCTGAGTGCGGCCCCCAGTAGGACCCTACAGTTCTCCCCAGGCACATCTCAAAGTATAGAGAATGGTGCCCCCGCAGGGGAGGGCTGCACGGCTTCAAGGGTCTGTACCCTGGAGCCTGCCTCTGCTCGGGGCTCTGTGACAACCACCTCTAGAGAGAGAGGGCGAGAGCACGTGGGTGAGAGCCAAATGGGAGCCCTGCGGTCAGAGGGGTAGAAGGGCCCTGTGAGGGTGTGGGGTCATGAGTAGATGATTCCTTGGAGATGCCTATTATCTATTCTATGTGATGATATCCTCCTCCCCTAACACAGTCATGCCCTGTGGTGGCTTAACACACACCCTACCTCCACACACCCATACCTTCTCATGCACACTCCCCCCTCCTCTCTCTCTCACCCTCTCTCCAGTACACACTCTCACACACTTCCTCTCGACACACACTCCCCTCCACCCTGTCTCCAGCACACACTCTCTCACACACACTCCCCTCCACCCTGTCTCCAGCACACACTCTCACACACAATCCCCCCACCCTCTCTCCAGCACGCACTCTCTCACACTTCCCTCTCACACACTCCCCCCTCCTCTCTCACCCTGTCTCAGCACACACTCTCTCACACACACACACCCACCCTCTCTCCAGCACACGCTCTCTCACACACAATCCCCCCAACCCTCTCTCCAGCACACACTCTCTCACGCACACACACACCCTCTCTCAGCACGCACTCTCTCTCTCACGCACACAACACACACACCCTCCAGCGCACACTCTCTCACACTTCCTCTCACACACACACACCCACCCTCTCTCCAGCGCACACTCTCTCACACTTCCCTCTCACACACACTGCCCCCTCCTCTCTCTCACCCTCTCTCCAGCGCACACTCTCTCACACTTCCCTCTCACACACACTGCCCCCTCCTCTCTCTCACCCTCTCTCCAGCGCACACTCTCCCTCGCCCTCTCTCACACAGGCAGTCTCTCACACAGGCACCCTCAGGCTCTCCGACTAGAATTCTAAGTTAAGAACCCTGACAGTGGTAACCAGTCACTGTTGGAAAATGTCGGGATACCACATTTTACCCGAAGAAGCCCAGAGCGACAGTCCTGGAGGTATTCCTAGGCATCATCTATTCCCTCTTTTTCATCTTACACAGTAGCACATTGAAGTGATGTAGGCAAAAGAGGTGCATTTTTAGAAAACTGTGTGAAATACTTTCAGTGTCTACTGGGAGGTGAACTAATTTGTCCTGTGACTTGGGCAGTTTATTATTATAGACTATAATGGTGGATATTAATTTGAAAAGTTCTTTTATGATGTATTTAGGTCACATTTCTGTCGAGTGCTCCGGAGTCATCCAAGCCTCACAGGATTCTTGTGTTTTTCTGTACGTGCTATTAGATGGTTCTGCCCGTTGATGAGAGCTTGACCGAGTCACTGGGAATCCGATCCAAATATGCTTCATTGCGAAAAGACACTTTACTAAAATCGGGTAAGCGGCTTCCCCCGTTGGCAGTCACCCTTTCCTCCCCACCAGCTGTGAGTCACCTCTGTGCTCTTCATCAGCACACGCGTTCTCCTAGCCAGCTCTGTGAAGCATTAGCAATGCTCGGAGAAGGGTGGTTCTTCTTCACTCTGCCCTGTTTCCGCATTGGGCTTGTTGTTGGTGCTGTCAAGTTGATTTTCCGCCTGTGGAGACCCCATGTGACGAGGAGAACTGCCCCTTAGGGCTTTCTAGGCTGATTTTCCGCCTGTGGAGACCCTGTGTGACGAGGAGAACTGCCCCTTAGGGCTTTCTAGGCTGTGATCTTCATGGGAGCAGATCACCAGGTCTTTCTCCTGAGGAGCCACTGGATGGCTTTGAAGCACCAACCTTTCGGTTAGCAGCTGAGCGCTTAACCATTGTGCCACCAGGGCTCCTAAGAACCAGCCCCTTAGCCCACCCTCAGCCTCTTGCACTTCAGAGTTAGTTATATGCTCTGGGGCAAGAAGATTGCCCACTCCAGGGAGAGAAATTTTCAGGGTCAGTGACTTGGTGGTTTTGGTGTTTTAATTGCCCTGAGATGAACAGTAAGATGTGAGGGTGTCACCCGCAGTCGAGGGCCGGGGATGGGGGAGCACGAGGCAGGCCTGCAGCCAGCCCACACACAGCCTCTGTTCCCCCTGCCTCCCCGCCTCAGTGTTTGGCGGCGCCATCTGCCGCATGTACCGCTTCCCGACCACGGACGGTAACCACCTGCGGATCCTGGAGCAGATGGCGGAGAGTGTGCTGTCCCTGCATGTGCCCCGGCAGTTCGTGAAGCTCCTGCTGGAAGAAGACGCGGCCAGGTGAGGCCATCCTGCCCACGTAAGGTGCCCCTTCTTTTCTAGAAAGCTCCACGTTGTGGTGGGCAGAGCCTGGCATCAGATAGGCTTGCTGCAAACCCCACCTCTGCCACTCGCCAGCCTGGGCTTGTCAAAGCTTTGGTTTCTCATCTATGACACGGGGTTCTGGCACGAGATTTCACAGCAGTGTGCTTGAGGAGCCAGATGTGTGCTCAGACCTGCTCCTCCTGTTCCTCGTTTTTTCCTCCTTTTGTTCGGTCTTCAGGAAGTTAGAAATAGCTGGTCATTCTTTGATTAGAACTCCCTTGGTTCAACAATTTCCAGTGGTTAAGAGCTGGGCTGCTAACCAAAAGGTTGGCAGTTCAAATCCACTAGCCACTCCTTGGAAACCATATGGGGCAGTTCTTTGTCCTACAGGGTCACTGTGAGTCGGGATCGAGTTGACAGCAATGGGTTTGGTTTTTGGTTTAGGGCATCTTTTGGAGCCACAGTGATGGGGGCTCCAGAATCATGAGTATGACTTGTCAGGGTGCTGAGGTCCCTTTAGGGCGAGGGTGGAAACCCCTCCACATCTCTTAGTTAAGGGCATATTTTTTATTGGTTCTCAGCAGGAAGAAGGCCTGAGCAGTGGGCCAGGCACTGCAGACTGTCCCCTGCCTAGCTCAGCCTGTCATGTCTACTCCTTGTCATAAAACAGTTTTAATTAAAAAGCACAGTATAACAAACCTGAAAGAAAACGATACAGCCAGAATCCTACTGTTTTAATACACCTATTTTGTTAAACTCTTTATCTTGAAAAAAATTCAAACTTAAAGAAAAATTACAATAAGGCAGTGAACACACACACGTATATATACCTGTCACCTAAATTTACCAGCTGTTAATATTTCACTGCATTGCTTTATCTATGTATGTAAATATTGTATAGTTATTTTCGTTTTTTAAATCTCCTTTCAGCTTTGTCCGTGTTTGTGTATGTTTATGTAGCTTGCAGTCTTCTTTGACTCGATTCTGACCCATGGCGACACCCTGCGTGTCAGAGTAGAACTGTGCTTCACAAGGTTTTTGGTGACTGATTTTTTGGAGGTAGATCTCCAGGCCTTTCTTCCGAGGCAACTCTGAGCAGACCCAAACTTTTCAGTTAGCAGCCGAGTGCGTTAACTTTTTGTACCACACACGGACTCTGTTATGTAGCTACAATTTACTTTTCCATGTATCTTCAGTTTTCATGTCATAATTTATAATTATGACATACTTTTCCATGATTCGGTATGCTCTCGGTTTAAGAAGTTTGCTCCTTCGGTAAGCGCCTTAGTTTTGAGGTTTTGGAACCAAACGCTTGTCAGACACCATGCTCGTGGGGAAAGCATCTCGGTGGACAGGATGGACTGTGGAAGGCGATCGTAATGAGGGCACCAGTGCTCCATGTAGGAGCCCCACACGTGTCCGTGGTGCGAGGAAATGAAACCAGAGAGAGAGCAGGGTGAAGGAGCCACGTGAGATGCCGGAGCAAAGACGTTCCAGAGAGGGGCCGGCAGCAGCCCCGAGGCAGGCAGGGCTCACGTGCTCCAGGAGCAGGCCAACGGCTGTTGTTACTGCTGGGTGCCATCAGGTCAATTCCAACTCATAGCAACCCCATGTGACAGAGTCAAACTGCCCCATAGGGTTTTCTTGGCTGTAATCTCCATGAGAGCAGATCTCCAGGCCTTTCTCCCCCGGAGCCGCTGGGTGGCTTCGAACCGCCGCCCTTTGGGTTAGCAGCCAGGCGTTGACCAGGGCTTCGTGACCAGTGGCTGGCGATGCAGGTTTGTAGTCGTGAGGAGAACATCAGTTTCTCCACAGCCTTGCCTGCACTGGTGTTCTTTCACATTATTGTTTCTAGTTTAATAATAATAAATTGTCCTTTTTAAGTTTCAGCAATTTCGCAGGTGGCCAAACACTTTCATAAAATTAGGTTTTGTTTTTCTCCAAGGAAACTTGTGCACGGTATAGAAAGGAAAGAGTGTCAAGGGTCTTTTCACAGAAAACAGTAGTCCTGTGGCCCTACTTTCTGACCCACTTCTCAGAAACAACCACATTTAACTGTTGTCAGGTTTACCGTGTGTGTAAAAACGACTCTCTGAATTAATCCATTTCAGGGATTAGCGACTGATTCCCTGTGGTGGGAGCCCTGGTTGCGCAGTGGATAGAGCTCGGCTGCTAGCTGAAAGGCTGGCAGTTCAAATCCACCAGTTGCTCCTTGGAAACCTCATGGGACAGTTCTTCTCTGTCCTGTAGGGTCTCTGTGGTCAGAAACTTGATGGCAGGGGTTTGTTTCCTGTGGTGAGGATTTTCACTTTCCCGTTCCCCACTTCCCTCATGTAGTTACACCTTATTTTTTGTTGAATTTGATGTTGTATTCATCATTCTGTAGTCATTATTTACTGCTGAGCTAAGGAGTTGACATCTCAGTTCTCACACAGCTTTTATTTTTCCTAGAGTTAATAGTTGCTTGTTTTCCCTTCTCCTCGTCTTCCTACTCCCTGCCTTCCCCCTCTCCTCTCTCCCCCACCTGTCAAGCACACACATACAAGAGAAGGCAAGGCCTGACCCAGGGGCTGAGAAGCCCATTCTAGCCCAAAGACAAGCGGTTTTGTAGTCTGCATCTCTGTTCAGCGGGGGTTGGGACAGAAGGCCTCACACCTCATCAGAACCTGAGGACCCCATGGCAGCCTCCCAGGGGAGAGTGGGAGGCGAGGAGAAGGCCTCTGAGCAGTTGCTGACAAGCCTTTTGTCCTTTTGTGCTCTGAGGGGTGCATGCAGCTGTGTGCTCAGACTCAGACAGGCTGCTGTCCAGTCCTTTGCCTGCATGGCCTCTATGGAAGGCCATCAGGAGGCTGTGGGGGGCCGTCAGGGCGCCATGGGGGGGCCGTTGGGATGCCGTGGCAGCACGTACCCCTCACTTCCCCCTGCTCACCTCTCCCTTTTAGGTTTCCTTGTGCATTTGACTAAGCGCCTGTTAAAGCTTCACGGAACACTTTCCCACGTGGTCAGCCCTACTTCTCATATAGCCACCCCTCCCTGAGCCCCAGCAGCTGCCCTTTCGGCTTGTGGAGCAGCCCCTGGCCTGGGCCTCAAGGGGGATGCCTCCATGGACACTTGTTCCTCCTGGCGAGGACGCATGTGCCTCTCCAGGAGGCTAGCCAGCTCCACGGCCTGATGTCTGCATGTCTTGCTTTTAGGGTCTGTGAACTGGAGGAGCTGGGGGAGCTGTCCCCGTGCTGGGAGAGCCTCCGACGCCAGATTGTCACTCAGTACCAGACCATCATCCTCACATACCAGGAGAACCTGACCGACCTTCATCAGTACAAAGGTGAGTACTGTGTCTCCTTGTCAGCTGTCCAGAAATCTGCAACCCCATGTCACCGAAATACCCTCACTGACAGACACTGGAATATATTGTTCAAAAGATTCTCATGTTGGTGTGACTCCTTTCAAGTATGGGTTTTTTAGATCTTAATTAAAAAGACAAATGAGAATTGCATTGAAAATCTTTTCTCTGATTATGTCTTAGCCAAAAATTTTTTCCCAGTCTGTAGGTTCTCTTTTTACTCTTTTGGTGAGCAAAAGTGTTTAATTTTTCGGAGATCCCGTTTATCCAGCTTATCTTCTGATGTCCGTGGGTTGTGAATTACGGTCTGTGTGCCGTTTATGCTGCATGTTAGGGCCTTGGTGTTGGCCCTGCTTCTCCTTGCGCCATCTACCAGAGCGACCGCTGCAGAACGAGGACGGAGAGGACCAGACGCCCGGGCTACTCGTTCATGTCCTTCTTTCATCTTGGTCTGGTTGCAGTGAACGACCAGGCTGTTCCCCTGAGATAAAGCAGCTTTCTGAATCTCTCAGTTTAAATATCCAGCGGTCCGTGTACTAAACGTGTGAATTGTCTGAGTCTCCCCTTAAGACTGGAAAGAGGAAGCGAAGTGCAGACACGTCGCCTTTTCTCCTTGAAAGATGCCAGCTGATTTCCACAGCACGCTCAGGCTGGATTTAGAAGGTTCTTCGTAACTTGTTCTCTTTTTCTGGCAAATGGAATGAATTTTTTGGGTGTTTTTTCATTACTTCGTTTAATGCAGTTGGAATTATTCTCTTTCTTCAAGTTCTTCCCTCCTCCCGCCTACATAATGGGATTTCAGGGTGTAAGGAAGATCATAGGCCCATGATACGGTTTTGACCCAGAACACACGAACCTACCCATGAACTTGGCTGAGAAGAAGCCAATACAGGAATGGTGCCAAGATGGCGACACCCCGGGTTCGATTTGAATCTGAAGAGTGAGCTTCAGATAAAATGGCGTCTTTTGCCTGAAGAAGCTTAAAGACCTACCCATGCAGGATACCTGCTCCCCAGGGAAATGTGAAACCCACCCAGCCTTGAGTTTTCTAGAGCAGAGCTTCTCGGTGTTGATGTGCGTCAGATCCTCTGAGAGCCCTGTGAGAATGCAGGTTCTGATCTGGCAGGGTGTGGGAGTCTGCGTTTCTCACAGACCCCCGTGGTGCAGTGCCGCTGTCTGTGGACCACTCCCTATGTGTCGGGCCCTGGAGAACAGCCTCCTATGGCAAAAAGCAAACCAAACAACCGCTACTGGGCCTCTTGTAGGCGGGTAAAGTTCGTTTCCTTCTGTTGTAGGTGGGGTCCTATGAGTCGGAAGCGACCAAACAGCACGTAACAACACCAAATTAATTTTTTCCCCCCACTACATGGAACGTCTATTTCTTCTTCTCTTCTGATTGCCAGTTTAATTTCTAAGCTCTTTCTTTTCTAGGCATGCTGTTCTTCATTTAATTCGTTATGGATTCTGATTATAGGAATGAGATTGTGGATGTTATTATAAAGCATTGTTCAACTTCCTCTAACAAACCAGCATAAACAAGGGAGCGCATTTAAATTTGTGTTCCCGGGGGCTAAGGTCACTGCTGGCTGGCATTGTTCATCTCAGTAGACTTGGGTCACGAGCAGACCTTGTCATCACGTCTCGCAGTTGAGATGTGTCGCGCTAGCTGAAGCAGTTTCGTAGCTCTCGGATGGTGGCAGTCTAGAGTTGGAGCAGGCGGTTTCTGGCACGGACCCGTTGGCTTTTTATAGTGGTGCTGACGCTGTGCTGTGCATCATCACGTCTTCACGTCACGTCTCTGGGTTGAGAGCTGAGTCACGGCAAGGCAGGACACCATTACCCTGCTGTTCTGATCTTGCTTCTGCCCGGCTCTTTTGTCCACCTGAGCACCCAGAACCAGTCTCCTGGCCAGCGAGCTGCCCTCCCTTCAACATTTTACCCACCCGCATCTGGAAATGAAGCGGAGTCAGGGACAACTTGGAATCCTCGAGACCACCGCCAGGGCCTGCCCGCCGCCCCCCCGATGTCGCGCTCCCCAGCGGCCGCCCGTGGGTGCAGCCTGCCCGTCGGCGACCTTTGCTTTCTTGTGTCTTGTTTCTCAGGTCCCTCGTTCAAAGCAAGCAGTTTGAAAGCAGAGAAGAAGTTAGAATTTGTTCCCACAAACTTGCACATACAAAGGATGAGAGTTCAAGATGATGGAGGATCAGGTAACTCTTTTTCTGACCCTCTTGTTGAATCCACGTCTGACTCTGTGTGTTTCTGGGTGCTTGGTCCCTGGGCTGCTCCACATGCCCCAGCCTTCCCAGCCTGTTCTTCTGGGTAGCTCAGATAGGAGACACGTCACAAGGACCTTTGTTAAGGAACGCAAACCCCTTCCCCTGGTCTCCTCTCCCTCCCGCTTCCCCTTAGTTTCTGTGGCAGAAAGATGCCCATCAGCCATGTTTCCAGAAGGGATGTCGTGTGCATTCCTACAGCCCTGTGTGGCTCTATCTGGAGACATGTAGAAGCCCCTCTTTGCTGGGATGATGGTGCTGGGCTCCAGCAGGCCCTCGGCCAGCCCGGGCTGTGGGATTAAGGGAGCCGAAGGTGGCTTGGAAAATTGCTGGTGGGGCAGGATCCTAGACACGTGTGCCAGTCCCTATAGCTGGCTTGTCCCCAGGCCTGAGCCCAGAGTAACGGAGAGGAGCTTTCTGTCGTTCAGATCAGAACTACGACATCGTCACTATCGGTGCCCCAGCAGCACACTGCCAGGGTTTCAAATCAGGAGGTCTCCGCAAAAAGCTGCACAAGTTTGAAGAGACCAAGAAACAGTAAGTAGCTGGAGGGGCTTCGTGGTCTTTGAGCCACTGTCTGATGCTTCCCAAGTTAAAAAAAATACATGTCTATATGGCCGTGAAAACATGCCAGCCGTCCCAATCTGCTTCTGCGTGGTGGGAGGAGCTGCCTTATGGAGCCTGTGCCGCTCTGTGCGCGTGTGTGCGTGTGTATGTGTGTCTGTGTGAGAGAGAGACTGAGCTGGGGGGGGTGATGAAGGCACCTGATTAGTGGTTCCTTCCTTCCAATGAGTAGCAAATTGTGTTAACGGGAACTGCTGATCCACCTTTAACATGGTGCTTCAGGGAGCCCCCCTGTGTGGACTCTCTGTTGGCTTGGCCATCCATCAGAGTTCACGATCGGTCAGTCGAGCACCCCAAGATGTAAAGCCTGGAACAGATGGTTTGCGTTCCAAGAGGACGGCATTGATAAGCAGTCCTAGTTTTGGAAGGACCCAGCGGGCTGCAGCGCGCTAACATCTAGAGCAGAAGGTGCCAGGTAGGCAGGGCAGGGAAGGGCATTTCAGAACAAGGGAATGGCACAGGCGGTGACGTGCAGTGAGGTGCAGCCAGGTGCGCGTTCCTGTGGGCAAGGGGCTGACAGGGAGAGCTGGCCTCACTGCCAGCCTGCTCTGTGCTGGGCTGTGTGCTGGTGACCAGAGACATAGGGTTGGTACACCTGGCCCCTGAGGAGCTCAGGGCCTTGTCTGTGAAGCAAACGAGTCAGCAAGCATGGTTTAGAGTAATAGGTGCCGTGAAACAAGCATGCCGAAGGTGCTGTGGGAGCATGAGCAGAGCATCGACCTGGCTCAGGGAGAGAGCTGTGCATCCAAGCTGCTGTGCTGGACACCTGGGAGACTCCATTGATCTTCCAGATGTTATCCATCAAGTCTGAAATGTGTCAAGGGACGCAGAGTTGGAAGTGGAGGTGGTGAGTGTAGATAGTACCATAAGATCTTTGAAGCATGAAATAAAGTAAGAGTATGAAGATCTCAGGTCTGGGAAGAATAGTTAGGACTCAAGCATATGTTCAGGTTGATAGGAAGGATCAGATTGAATGAGGCGAGGTGAAAGAGAAGAGAATATCGACGAAGCAAGGTTCTGGAGAAGGTGGAGCCAAGCAGATCAGGCAGTTAATCCTGGATGAGACAGGAGAAGATGGGGCACAGAGAGATTTTGGGGGTGAGGAGGAACAAGCTAAAGGCATCGATGGAACAGCCCCTGCAGAAAGTGGAGTTGGAAGGGTTGGACTTATCCACTAAGATGGAGCGGTCTGAGGATGGTGAAGCTAAGGTCCGGGGAGCATCAGGAGAACCCAGCAGGGTGGTGAGACGGGGAGCTTCGGTACACACTGCAGCCAGCGGGCCATGGCCTGACCGATGTGTGGCTGGAGGTCAGGACACGACTTGAGAAAACAGACCATGGCTGGATCCAGGCGGAGGGTGAAAGGTCAGGCGCAGTGGCCGGTCAGTGGGGTGAGGGCTCAGGGGTACAGCGAGGACCATCACTGACCAGAGGACGAGGCTGGGTGGGGAGCAGGCGAATGGAAGAGAGTACACTTCGGGGACGCACTGCTCAGAGGTGTGCGGAGCCTGCTGCAGGCCAGCCTGGAAGACAGAGAGGGAGGATGGGCCGAGGTTAGGGGGAGGAACGCCAGCCTCTAGGGCGGACAGCATTTAGATGCAAGTGCTGAAGACAGAGGTCCCAGGGAGACCCCCGGAGAGCCTGCTTGGCCCCGATTCAGCCCCATCACAGACCACAAGGGCACTTCCCTAAGCAGACAAGCCAGGTAACTAGGTGTGCCTCAGGAGTCACTGATTCCAGGGCTCCTGGGGAAATACGAGAAGTAGGAAACTTCTGTGCCATCACAGCTCTGCTCAGCCGGTCAGAACACGCGTTTCTGCTGCCCCATTGCGTTTTGCTGTGTGGGAAGCCTGAGTGCGATCTGAAGATCCCGTGTGGGTCGCTCTCTCTGAGGCCCCAAGGAGAAAGCTCGTTACTTCTGTGTGGCCCATCGAGAGGTGGGGCTGCCTGCCGCCTGTCCCAGGAAAGTTGGGAGTGTTGGTTGATACTCGATTACTCTGCGTGTTAAAACAACTTCAGAACTTCTGATTTCCCAGAATGCCTTATTAGTACTTTTCAAATATGTTATATAAATCTTTAATTTCCTACAAGTGTCGTAAAATCACGTGTAGATGAGGTTTTCATTATTTAAACTTTAAATGCCTACGAAGGCTGCCCCCCCGTGGAACGTCTCCCTGGGACGTGAGCACAGACAGAGCCATGCTTCCCTGAATGAACACATTTGGCTACTTCTGAGTTCAATCATCCCTGTAGTCAGGAACTCAAAACAATCTTCAGTGTCTTGACAAAAAGTACGTGGGTTTTTCAATTTTTTTTTTTTTTTTTTTTTTATGTTTGGTATTTGCTAACAAACTGCTAATACTTGGTTTTGGTTCTTTTCTGTAGCAGTTTTGAGGAGTGTTGGTGAGTTCTCTGTCTGTGGAGAGAGTGTCTGTGGGATCCTTGCTCTTGCGCAGAGAAAGCCTGCACTGTGCCCTCCCGGGCCATGCCCACCCCCAGCGGTGCCGCTGTGGGCCCCTCGCTGCGTGCCTTGTGGACAGAGGTCGCCCTTCCAACTGCAATGTTCTTTGATAATGAATAGCAATCTGCAGTCTACTGTCTTACCTGCAAAATCTGGTGACAGTTTGTTGCTAAACTCAATCTGAGAGAAGACAGACTCCTCCTATTTCTCCCAGGATGGGGAAGAGTCCATACGGGGAAAGGCTCCCCCCAGGCACTGGGCATTCAGGCAGCCCATGGGTGCAGCTGGGAACCACTTTGCGCCTTCCTTTAAAAGAATCGGGGGCTTTTCATTTTTCACATCACTATCACCTCTTACGTGAATGACACCCGCTTACATTTCATGATACTAATTAATTTTTGCAGATTTTTAAACCAGTCTTACTTAGGGTCATTTTTACCCCTGGAGGACAAACCAAGGATTCATGTAACGAACTGCCTTTTTTTCCCCACCCGAGAATCAGATGGCAGCCTGGGGGTCCCTACTACTGCCCCAGGCCCTCCCCAGCCAGGCCCTCCCCAGCCAGACCCTCAGACAGACCCTTCCCGGATAGACCCAGAACGGGGGGCCAGGCCCAGAACGGGGCTCTGCAGTGGTGCTTCATGTGGTGACAGGCCCTGGAGGCACCTGCAGCTCTTCAGGAATTGCTGCCTTGGAACCTGTGAGGCCCAGGGCCACGGCCAGGCCTGCCTAAGGTGTCAGGCCTCGAAAGGGGCATCTGAGATGGGGAAGTCTTGAGGAAGCCCCCCACCTCCAAGGCTGAGACCTGTTCCCCCTGAAGGGACCCATCCCCTGGGGACACTCTAAGTTTAGGGGAGAGGAGACTGTTTGGGGAGGTGAGTGCTGTTCCTGCCTTCACGACGGGGAAGCCCACAGCTGCTTCTGGGGACAGGGCCTGGGCAGACCCCCTCCTCCCGCCTTTTCTCTGTGGGGCACCCACTGAGGTCTGCTGTGTCTATCACACAGACCACACTCAGGACTCTGCCTCCGGAGGCTGACTCAGGGTCATCTGAGGAGGAGCTGGGGAGATAGGACAGCTGGTAGACCCGAGAGTCTCTCTTCCCTGGAGTTAAGACTTCCTGGGAGCGCAGGAGAAAGATGTGGTAGTCTGCTTCCATGAAGATTTACAGCCTTGGAAACCCTGTGGGGCAGTCTGTTCTATCCTGTAGGGTTACTGTGAGTCAGAATCAACTCGACGGCCGTGGGTTTGGGGTGGGTTAGGGGAGTACTTGTGTTGTGATGCAGAAGGATGTCTGCACCCCTTCGTTCCACCTCCTTCGTGTGGCCCCCCATTTTTAGAACTAGGGAGTTGAGCATACTTGCTTGTACATTCGTAGCCATCCCGGAGCACCAGTCTCTGGAGTTTACCTTCTCACCCCTGCTGTACGCGCCACAGGCCGCGGGTCCCAGATTGTTGTTGTTAGAGCCTGGCCTGTAAGAATACAGGGTGAGTCACCAAACCAAAACCAGACCCGTTGCCGCTGAGCCGATGCCAACTCACAGCGAGGCTGTAGGACAGAGCAGAACTGCCCCACAGGGTTTCCAAGACTGTACTCTTCACGGAAGTAGACTCCCATGTCTTTCTCTGGTGGGTTCGAGCCGCCGACCTCTCAGTTAGCAGCTGAGCACTTAACCACTGCGCCACCAGGGCTCTTCCTCATCTGCGTACACATAGGTATATCTACATACAGCATATATTACAGATGTACTCTAAATGTTTGGGAAGAATAGATTTTTTAAATTCTATTTTAAGATTGTATTTTTCTTAACTACATTGTCTTACACGGCATCTATTCATTTGGAAGAGTGATTGCAGATTGGAAAGTAGCTGTGCGTACATCTCGCTGTGAAATGACTCTCTGTCAGGCTGGACCGCAGTCTGCTGCATGGGCTTCCGCAGTCTGCTGCATCCATTGTTTCCTCTTGTGGCGTTGTGGACTTGGGGTGTTTTTTTCTTTCTGGGGTGTTGGGGTTTTCGGTGTGTGCATGTTTGTCCCGTAGTCCAACAAGGGAAGGCGCGGGGGCAGCTTCCTGGGTCACCCTCGTTTGGGTCACCCTGGAAAGGGCCCGGTGGGGAAGGCACTCAATCCTGACTGTGGTGACCCTCAGCTCCAGTGGGACTCACCAAGAGTGTGGTGAGAGGCACCTTCTGTCCTTCACCTTCCCCTCCACCCCAAAACTCAAAGGGCAGGTTTTTGAGGGGACCAGTCAGAGTCCCTCATTCCTTCTACTCAGAGTTCACAACTTCAGACTATTCAGAGGAAACCGCCATATTGGTAGCTGATACCTCGCCTTCCTGCTCTCCTCAGCTTCCTCAGACGGTCCTGACAATAAATTGATGATATTGGATTGACTGGGGATCTTATGTTAAGAAACGTACAATTCATCATCTCCACCTAGTAGGGCCAGACATACCCGCCAGGCCCCATGCAGCTGGAGGATGTGGAGTTGGTTCTCCAGAGGCCTCTGTGGCTGGGCTATAGCTTCGGCATCAGGTCCCTAGACACACATGCTGCTCGGTGGGGAAGGAGGAAGGACAGGTTTCCACAGCCAGTGACGTGCTGGAGCCTCCCCTTTGATTCAGCACTTCTTCCATCTCCTCTTCATCTGATGGAACGTTAATTTTCGGAGTAGAGAAGTCTCGGAGCAGGGGAGGAGGCACAGGAAGCCCACTTTTCTGGAGACATGGTGGGGTCAGACCTGTGGAGGAGGAGAACTGTGGGTGTGTTCACAGAACATGAAGTCCTGACTGGCCAAATGAAAAAACAGAAGTATCTTTTGACAAAACCCGGTACCTACTACAGAGCCTGTCCCCTCACTGGGATAAATTGACCCCTTCTGGAATAAGCAGACCGCATGTGTCCATTGAAGAACTGTTTACAAGTTAACAGATGAGGTTCTGAGGTGAAAGATTTTGGGCATCTGGGTAATTACTGGGTATGGTTCAGTATCTGTACACATGCATGCACATGGCACAGATACAGATCAGTACAGATATAGATAAAAGGTGTAATATTTGTATTTCAATATTTCAAGCTGTTGTGTAGACACAAAGCACCCCCTAAGGTTTCCTTTTACCCCTCAACAATTAGACTATCCCCAAAGGTTTACTTTTACCCCTCAACAATTAGACTA
>NW_004443940.1:33187008-33201048 GCF_000243295.1 Trichechus manatus latirostris | reverse complement strand
GACTGCCCCCGAAGGTTAACTTCTATCCCTCAACAATTAGACTGCCCGCGAAGGTTAACTTCTACCCCTCAACAATTAGACTGCCCCCGAAGGTTTACTTTTACCCCTCAACAATTAGACTGCCCTAGGAAAACCTCTCTGAGGAGAGGAAGGCTTTATTTTAGTGTCAGTGATGGGGATGGGATGATGCTGCTGAGTCACTGATTCAGGAGAGCCCCTTAGAATGTGTTCTTATTCCTTCTAGTACTTCGTCCAGCTGCCAGTCTATAATCTACATACCACAGGACATTGTCAGAGCAAAGGAGATCATTGCCCAGATCAACACCCTGAAAACCCAAGTTAGTTACTATGCAGAGCGGCTCTCGAGGGCTGCGAAGGACAGGTCCGCCACTGGCCTGGAAAGGACGCTGGCCATCTTGGCAGATAAGGTAGGAGGGCCACCCTGCTATGCGGTGGGGTGGAGGATTCCCTTGGGCTCCTGGAGGTTGCTGGATGTCCCAGGGCAGCCCAGGCGTTCTTAGAGCTGTCCACACAGCGGCCGACATTGGAACTTCAGGTCTGGTTCTCCCAAAGGCCCAGGGAGGGTTGGTGAATTGCCCATGGTCACAGAGCTGGACAGGAGCAAGCCAAGGACAGAGCCCAGCACTCATGACTCTGAGCCACTGCCTCACACCAGTCCCCAGGGGTCGTTTTTTGAGACCCCTCCACGCTGTTCTTAGTGATTGTCTACTCAGCAGGTTTTTGGAGGCATTTCTCTTGTACTTGGAATTTGAAAAAAACCAACCAACCAACACAAAAACTATTATACAGACATGAGATAAGAACAGTATAATTTTATTAGGTTATATATAATCAATAAACTAGCTTCAAGGAGCCCTGGTGGCACAGTGGTTAAGCACTTGGCTACTAACCAAAAGGTCAGTGGTTTGAACCCACCAGCTGCTCCACAGGAGAAAAGACCCGGCAATCTGCTCCCATAAAGATCAGAGCCTGGGGAACCGTACGGGGCAGTGAAGTCGGAATCCACTTGAGAGCACACAACAACAGCAACTCTGTAACGGCTAAGATTCCTTCCTGACTTTGCAGTCTCTTTAGGGGATTGCTTGCGTGCATCACATTCTAGTTTAATGCTTATTCAATAATAAAAATAATAAAAAATAGCTTCTAGTTAACCATGATTTGAACCTGGTTAAACATATATAAATATTGGTCCACAGCGGGCGAGTGGACACATCAGACCCTTTTGATGTACTTTTTCAGATTACTCAGTGTCAGCACACATGTACTCACACTTCCCCACACACACATGCCTGCACACTGTAACTCTGATTACACCTCCATGCTCACAACTGCTGTGACAGGGTGAGTTGCCGTTCCTGATCAGAACGTGTTATATCCTCACATGTGTTCACAGCAGAAAGATTGGGAGCCAGGGTTTAGATTCACATGGAAAAGAAGGACATGGTTGTCACAAGTGAAATATATTCCACAGAACCCCTGATTCATACTGAATTCCCCTGAATCAGAAATGCGTGCCAGGAATCCAGTTGTCCAGAGACCAGGGCCTCGGGTGTTAGATGCTGAGGTGCAAAAAGATGATTGGAAGTTGGAGGACCGCCAGAAGTTGGCAAAGGCGGGGATCACTGGGGCTCTCTTCAGGCCCATCGCTAGTGATGGCAGGGTCAGGGCAGGTAGGGGTCAAAGAATGTCAGAGAAGATGTCATGACCTCCCCTCATCTTTCTGTGGTCTTCAGTCTTTTTGGTGGGAAATTATATTTTTAATTATTTTATTTTTTGGTGAAAATACACACAGCAAAACATACATTGATTCAACAGTTTTTACATGTATAATTCAGTGACATAAATCATAGTTTTCAAGTTGTGCATCCATTCTCACTATCCTTTTCCAAATTACTTCACCTCCATTAAGATAAATTCACTGCCCCCTAATCTTTTCATCTAACCTTTTGAGTTGCTGTTGTCAATTTGATCTCATATAGATAATCCTTTAAAAGAGCACAATGCTCAAGGCAGACCTTCTTTACTAATTAAGCTAACCTATTGTTTGGTTTAAAGATGACTTCAAGGGATAGTTTCTATTTAAGGTTTAAGCTTTGAAGATTATCTCAGAGCAATAATTTCAGGGTTCATCCAGCTTCAGTGGCTCCAGAAAGTTTGGACTCCATGAGAATTTGAAATTCTGTTTTACATGTTTCCCCCTTTTGATCAGGACTCTTCTATAGAATCTTTGATCAAAACATTTAGTAATGGTAGCTGGGCACCATCCAGTTCTTCTGGTCTCATGGCAAAGGAGGCAGTTGTTCATGGAGGCAGTTAAACACACGTTCCAGTTCCTCCTCCAGTTCCTGACCCTCCTCCTTCCTCTGCTGCTCCGGACAAATACAGTTGGTAGATAATTCTTGCTAAGATTCAGTCCAAGCCCACTGTGTGGCAGCGTGCCTTTAAACTCAGACATTCTGGGTGATGTCCTCTTCAGTCCCTGGGCACTGTGCACGGCAGAAGGGAGGAGTGCTGGGCCTCAGGGCAGATCTCCTTCTCTACGAGAGGACAGGCCTGTCCAGCCCTGGGCCGGGGGACTCAGTGGCCCTGGTTTATGTGCGTCCGCAGACACGGCAGCTGGTGACCGTCTGTGACTGCAAGCTGCTGGCCAACTCGATCCATGGGCTGAACGCTGCACGACCTGACTACATCGCCTCCAAGGCCTCCCCCACTTCAGCCGAGGAGGAGCAAGTGATGCTCAGAAATGACCAGGACACCCTCATGGCCAGGTGGACGGGGAGAAACAGCCGGTCTTCTCTGCAGGTGGACTGGCACGAGGAGGAGTGGGTGAGTCTGCTGCCTGGGGCCACCTCCTGCTGATGACTCAGGTTGAACAGCAAGAAGCCTGTTGCCAGTCTCTTCCATCGGAGGAGCCTGAAGGATTTGTGAACAGAGCTCGTTTCCTTGTCAGACGGCCCTTGGGCCACCGTGTTTAGGGAGGGACACTGTCTTTTCAAGCCTTGTGTCCAGCTGAGGAGCAGGGCTGTGCTGTGGGCTACATCAGTCTCAGACACAGCTGTGAAGGAGGTGAACTTTTCCCAGGAGCCCTTGCCTGTTGGAGATCCTCCCTCATCTGCCTGTCACCTGGGCCCTCTCCGACCCCTGCTTCCTCAGTGCTCTGCCCGCAGTTAGCCCTCCTGGGGACTTGTGTTTGGGGAGATGCACCCAGAGATGTGTGGGCTCAGGTGGTGAGCACAGCATCACCCCTGGGTGGGGAGGATTTTGGAGATGCTGCCCCTGAAATGCATCATATTATTGCTTCCTCTCAGAGTTAGTGCTGAGAGCAGGATGTGTCTCTTCAGGGAATGACACATCATACAACTTATTTTTGTCACAGTTGGGACTACAGTTCAGCAGCATTGTGCTGCGAAGCACTGAGTTATATTAACCTGCGGGAAAGAGGCCCTCCAGCTCTGGCATCCTGTAGCCTGTGGGTTTCTACAAATCACTCCCAGCCCCCTCGTCCCTGCCCCATCTCCCCATCCTGAATGATTGCCTTCCGTCAGAAAGGGCCCTCATCCTCTGTGTGTGATGTCTGTAGGGGTTCTGCGGTGGAGGGAGTTGGGGACAAGACTGGTTCCCTGGGCTCTGTAGCCCTGTCTGCCCACCCTGGAAGGCCCAAGGAAGTCCGGTGCGGCCTCTGTGATGATTATTACAAACATCTGCGAAACCTTAAAAACAATGACCACAGGACATTGATTTGTCTTTTGAAAAGCAAATACAACTGTAATGGGAGTTTGGGATCATCTTGGTATTTCTGAGTCTTGTGGTGTTGTGATCTTGGCAGCAGACAAGGCAGGGTGGAGGGGGTTGGTTTGTGTTCTGTTTTGTTTTTTTCCTTCGGAGAGCTGATCCACATGGGCCCTTTTTGGTTGGAAGGAGAAAGTGTGGCTGAACGTCGACAAGAGCCTGGAGTGCATCATTCAGCGGGTGGACAAGCTGCTGCAGAAGGAGCGTCTACAGGGCGAGGGCTGTGAGGACGTCTTCCCCTGTGCTGGTGGCTGCCCCAGCAAGAAAGGTAACCGGCGTAGCCGTGCCTACTGGATCAGACCGGAGGACCCCTTCTGCAACGCCCCCTCCTCACCATGCCCCTCCACCACGCCCTCTGCCGCATGCCATCCTCACCTGATCACACGTGCGTATGCATCCACGCGTCCCACCTGCCACTTCCACTTCATGCCACGCCTGTTCCGTCTGTCTGCATGTCTGGCTCCATGAACTCCTCCCTGAATGCAGACTGCCCAGAGGGCTGTCAGGCAGAGTAGGGGGCTGCAGTGTGTCCAGCGGCAGGCAGAGTGAGGCCCGTTTGTGAACCTGATCAGGGCACTCCTGTGTCCACTTCCACAGCAGTGAGGGTGGAGCGTCTGGCTCTTCAGGCTTCTAAACCAGTCAGAGACCCTGAAGGAGGCCTGGATGCAGATGGCTTTCTATGGGGCTGTTTACCGCATTCGAAATTGGTAGAATCAAGGAAAGGATGAGCATGCAGGGACACAGCTGCAGAGGTGTCGAAAGGCTGGTTGTCATTTAGCTGGGTGTGCTTTTGTCTAGGAGAGTCATGTAGCATTGGGACTTGTTGATAACTCAGGTGGTAGAACCACATTTCTGTGCTTTACTGGGGCTGAGTCAGGTCCCTCTGCTCAGTCCCACCCTCCAAGAGTGCTGGCATGGGGACAGACTTCAGAAGCAGCCTTCTGTCTTCAGAGGTGCACAGCTCACCCCTGGCCCGTGGTCACCGGCCTCGAAGCTGGCAGTGCGTGATTTCAGAACAAGCAGATCCTTGGTCCCTGTAACTCAGTGTCCTCCCACCGTCTCCTGAAAGAGCTGGAGAGGATTATGGGCCAGACAGCTGAGACCTGGCAAACCTCACTTCTACCGCCTCTTGCACCCTTTTGGGAGTTAGTTGTGAGTTATAGTAAGTAAGGCCCGGAACCCTGGTGGTCCAGTGGTTAAGAGCTCAGCTGCTAACCAGAAGGTTGGCAGTTCGAATCTACCAGCTGCTCGTTGGAAACCCTGTGGAGCACTTCTGCTCTGTCCTGTAGGGTCACTGTGAGTTGGAGTCGACTCGACGGCAGTGGGTTAAGTAGGGCCCAAATGTACCAGGGGTAGACTTCATACACTGGGGGTTCTAAAATTCTGAATTGGGTGAGTTTCATTCAAGGTGGGATCCTGCTCCTTTATGATAAGAGCCTCTTTGAAATCCGTCCTCCATTTATAAGGTGCCCTTTGCCTTTCTGATCTGCCCGCAGTCTGTTTTCAGGGCAGGGTTTCATTAGAGCCTTTGTTTCAACAGTACTAATGTTCTCTGCTCTTCATCCACCGGGGACTAAGTGCAACTTCCCCAAACGTAATTGTTCATGGAGCTCTTTAGTCTCCACTTACAATGCGTTTCTTTATGTCAGTTGTGTTTTTTTTTAAACTTTTGTCAAATTCATTACTCATTTGTCTTTAAAATTGTCTTATTTGTAATTTCAGAGTTTTTCTGAAGATACAAAATGAGTAATTTATTGGATTTTTTTAAATGCAGGAGGTAGTTTGTTTAATCAGATGTGCTGTATACCCATAACTTAAATGTCATTTTTTAAGGCACATCTTGTGTAAATACAGAAACATTTAAATGCACATACAAAGTTATTTACATGAACATCTGTTTACGCTGCTTAGGACTTGACATGTAATTTTGTGTGTACCATAAAAACTCCGTTGTGATAATGGGGATATGAAGCAGACATTTGAGAGAATCTAGCTCTGCTGATCAGTACTCAAAGAGAGATATGAAACCATATGCCACTAAATTAACTCCAGAAGATCCTTCATTTAAAAATCTTCAGCTTAGCTGAGAAGCAGTCAGACCTCTAGTGAGATCATGAGGACCAGAAAGAACCAGGCTTGTGAGCTCTTTATTTTGGTCAAGTCCTTGACCTCAAGTTCCAGACCTTGGCCTTGTGACTTTTCGTTCTATTCCAATTTACTGCACCAGTTGTTTTGGCTTAATAAGTAGGTTGTGTTCATAGCAACACAGGTATTTTATACAAGCAACTCTGTCCCTCTTGGAAAGGCAGGGCATCATAACTTTCCATTCCCATTCTCTACCCCGTCCTGGGACCTTGGTTTTCATCTTTCACCAAGGAGTTGCCCTCTCTCAGCTTGCCCTTCTAGAGAACTGATCAGGGATTTATTGGCAGGTAGGATCACACAGGGCCGGGGCTCTGTGGGACCCACTGACAAGTTCCTGCCAGCTGGAACCCCAGAGGTCCCTTAAGCCTCCCTTTGCTTCTCCGTTTTCCCTGTAAGTGGTCCACATAAGTGGCCTGCCCTCCCTCCTGCAGAGATGCACCACCACTGCCCTGTCAGGATTTGATAGCTTCCATTGCTTGCTTCGTGTGCACTCTTGTCTCCTCCTCATGGCCCAAGAGTCATCGAACACTGGACCAGGGTTTCCTCAGCCTGGAGTCTGTAGATGCACCACAGTTTCACGTACCTTGAGATTAAATGCTAACATTTGTAGGTGCTTGGAGAGAAGGTCCATAGTGGTCATCAAATCTCAGGGAACTTCATGACCTAAAAGAAGTAGCAAGCTGCTGGCCCAGGTGTCCCAGAGGAGACCTCTTATCTCTCCTTTGATTAAAAGATTAATTTACCAATCAGGCTTTAATCGCCAATGCCTTCACAGGAATTGTCCCAGCCCAGCTGTTTGGGATCATCATGGAAGCTCATAAAAACAGGCTCCTAGACCTTCCTCATTTCAGAGACATAGAATCTAGAGGAAGGGTTGAGGGGGGATGTCTGCAAATCTGTGTTTTTTTCAAGGCCCAAGTGACTCTGACTAGCCAGACGGCTACTTAGGAGTCATCGCCCTGTGTCACTCCATAGCAGTTTCTATTAGGTGTAGATGGTCTCAAGATAATTTGGGTTAAAACAAAGAAGTTGACGTCTTCAACTTACGGAGGCTTTGAATTTTTATTTTCTACCCCTTTTGCCAGTTCAAGAAGTCATTTCCAAGGATGATTAAGGAGAAAGAGACCCCTTGCTGCCACCTCCTTTTTTTTTTTTTAATTAATATATTGTGCTTTGGGTGAAGGTTTATAGAACATAAGAGTTTCCCATTCAACAGTTTGTACACAGAATGTTCCCAAACGTTGGTCGCCGTCCCCTCAACGTGTCGGCGCTCTCCCCTTTTCCACCCTCGGTTCCCTGTTACCTTGCATCTGTTTTTCCTACCCTTCCTGCCTCTTGCCTTTGCTTTTTGGCAGATTTTGCCCTTTTGGTCTCATATAACTAACTGTTCTAAGGAGCTCTTTCCTCTCGGATGTTATTGTTTCTTTTGTAGGTCTATCTATTGTTTGAAAGGTGGTCTCTGGAATGGCTTCAGTTCCATGTTAGAAGAGTGTCTTAGGGCCATAGTCTCGGGGATTCCTCTAGTCTCTATCAGACCAGTAAGTTTGGTCTTTTTTATGGATTTGATTTTTGTTCTGCGTCTTTCTCCCACTCTGCCTGGGACCCTCTATTGTGATCCTGGTCACAGCGGTCAGTAGTGGTAGCTGGGAACTATTTAGTTCATCTGGTCTCTGGGGTAGGCTCTGGTTCGTGTGGTCCATTAGTCCCTGAGACTAATTGTTGCCTTGAGTCTTCAGTTTTATCCATTCTCCTTTGCTCCAGCTGAGATGAGACCAATAGTTGTATCTTAGATGGCCGCTCACAAGCTTTTAAGACCCCAGACGCTACTCACTAAAGTAGGATGTAGAACGTTGTCTTCATGAACTATATTATGCCAATTGACATAGATGTCCCCCGAGTCTATGGTCCTCAGCCTTCAAGCCTAGTAACTTCATTTGGTTATGTCTAGGGCGTTTCCATGACTGTGCCCCTTGTGTGTTCTGTTGTCTGTATTAATATACGTGCAACATCTACAAATGTGTATATAATAATATCCACAACCCAAGCCGTATCAGCAGGTAGGCATGGTCCCTTGCACCCCGCCCCTCTTTAGCATACCTCTCTACTTATATAGCCATTCATAGATTCTTATTTGTTAATACTGTTGTTGTAGGGTTGTCTACGTTATGGTGATCATAGTAACGTAATCCTTTATTTGTGCGTTCCTCTCAGTGCCTTGCTTTGCCTTGGTCCTGTTGTGCTGACTTCCCCCCTGTTGTGTAACGTCTTTCCCTTTACCAGTGCTAATGAGTGTCTTCTCTCTCGTTGGTGATTTTCCTCCCTCTCCCTCCCATCCCTAGTACCCATCAAAGAATGTGTGAGTGTGTGTGTGTGTGTGTGTGTGTCCCTTTTCTTGATTTTTTTATAGTAGTGGACTCATACATTATTTGTCTTTTTGTGATTGACTTATTTCACTCAGCATAGTGTCCTCCGTGTTCACCCACGCTGTGAGATGCTTCGTGGATTCATGGTTGTTCTGTATTGTCTCGTAGTGTTGCGTTGTGTGTAGGTACCACAGTTTGTTGATCCATTCATCTTTTGATGGGCACCGAGGTTGTTTCCATCTTTTTGCTGTTGTGAACAGTGCTGCAGTGAACACGGGCGTGCATACGTCTATTCGTGTCACGGCCCTTATTTCCCTGGTGTGTGTACCTAGGAGTGGGATTGCTGGATCATATGGTGTTTCTGTTTCTAGCTTTTTAAGGAAGTGCCACACCATTTTCCATAGTGGTTGCACCGTTTCACGTCCCCACCAGTGGTGTGTAACAGTTCCAGTCTCCCCACAACCTCGCCATCATTTGTTTTTTGTTTTTTTGAATAGTGCCATTATTATCGGGGGCCACCCCCTCCTTGATAATTCAGGCTGTGAATGCCTTCCCCCAGCCTGAGAGGGGACCATGGAGTGCTCTCCACCCCTGGAGGAGTGGTTAGCCAGCAAAGGCTGAAGCAGGGAGCACCTGCACATTTCAGGAGAATCCTCAAAGGCCTCCTGGGTCCTCTTCTCTCAGGAAAAGTCTCCATGAAGCTGGTTTTGGCTGTTCTTGGGGATCTGAAACTACCTCATTTCAATATTCTGAAGACATTATTATCGTAGAAAAGTCGAAACATAAACTCTTTCTCCATCAAGTGTTCCCTTTTCAAATTTGCTTTCTTTCAGGTAGCACACCCACTTAACTTAGTTTTAAAGGGAAATGTGAAATTGAAATGATTACTTCCCAATGAGGGACCCTGTATAAGTGAGATTAAATTAAAACTTATTCTTTGAGAGAGCTGGCGGTACATTCTAATTCTAGACTTCCCTGAAATCACAGAAGTTTTCTATTTGGTTTAAATGTTGACTATTGGGGTAGATTTATCTGGCATATGTTTTTTGGTTTCATTACTGGATCTTAAATTTTTGACTCTCAGCAGTAAGTCTTCAGCCCAGGTTTCACCAGGGGCCTTAGTGAGTCAGGATAGTGGGCTCTGGACTGTGGCCTCTCGAAATACTGGTCGGTCTCTCTCGTTACAAGTTTGCTTCTAGGTGTCGTGAGCCAACACAGGCCCCGTCATGTACAATGTCATTTGTGTGCACGCTTCTTTCCAAGGCATTTATCACAGTGTACTGTTAGCTCACTCATCCAGAAGAGCATTTGATGTTGAAATATTAGCAGCATGAATGTTGACACCGGCGAATGGGGTGTTGTACCACCAAGAGGGCTCAGCTGTGTCGCAGCAGTGAGCACCGTCGCGCGGCTCTTGGTGAAGAGGCAGACAGGCACCCCGGCCTCTTCGCTGTAGCCACCGTACTGCAAGCTGCAGACGTGGCTGCTCTAAGCATTGAGTTGTTCGTGTTTGAACCGTGTTGCTGCTCCTTAACCATCCGTGTTACCCTCCATTTCTGTGCAGATTGCAGCCCCCCTCCTGAAGAGTCCAGCCCAGGTACGTGGTTTCTGCCCAGGCTTCTGCAGGTTTCCTTTTAGTATGCAGGTAGTGTTGGTAGCTAACTTATTCAAGGTTGCCTTACGCCCTCTGAGTTAGGAAAATATTTTAGGAAACCCTTCATTGTGAGGCATGGAACAGCTTTCCTTAGGCCTGGTGAGGGACCTGTCGGGATGAGGGTTTTCTGTATTTTCACACCCGGAAGCCGCCAGGCATGGTTGATGTCCGTGGGCGCAGGGGGTTCCCTGAAGGGGCTGACTGATTTAGAGAGGCACATGTTTGTAAATCCTGCTTTCTGCAGTTTGACCTGAACTGTGACCATTACATCGAAAGGTACATATCATGGTCAGATAATGCGTATCCGCCCGAATGTTACATGCAATCACGCAGCATCCTCTCCTCTGAGTCCAGATGCGGCTTTAGAATTCTCATTGGGCGGTGCTGTGGGCCTCAGGTGGAGTTCACACTGCAAACAGGATCTCTTAGCTGTATTTAGATGTGGAAAGGAGCCCTGGTGGCACAGTGGTTAAGAGCTGGGCTGCTAACCAAGAGGTCAGCAGTTCGAGTCCACCAGCCGCTCCTTGGAAACCTACGGGGCTGTTGTACTCTGTCCTGTGGGGTCACTAGGAGTCAGAATCGACGCGACAGCCACGGGTATGGTTTTTTGATTGGATGTAGAAATCAGTGTTTATGGCTCTAGTTCAGGGGTCAGAGGTCGGCAAACTGTGGCTCCAGGCCAGATCCTGCCTGCTGCCTGCTTTTGTAAATAATGGTTTATTGGAAATGAGTCATGCCCAGTGTTTACGCATTATCTGTGGCTGTTTCTGTGCCACAGTGCCAGAGTTGAGTAGCTATGACAGAGATCCTGTGGCATTCAGAGCTGACAGTATTTTCTGTCTGCCCCTTACAGAGAATTTGTGCTGACTTCTGATCTAGTTCACATGGTGCTTTCTGGACGTGGCGTGTGGTCTTCCAGACTGAAAGCGAGCCCCTCAAATAATCTTGGTTTTTTTTCTTCCACTCCAAAAAACAGCGACATGATCAGTCTGATCATTATATTTCTGACTGGGTACAACTATAAGATAGCAGGACACCGCTTTATATCTGTAGTGTAGCAAAGCAGTGATTGCGGGATTTACCAGACTGTTCTTATCAGTTGTCAGCAAATCCTTCTGAGCTCACTGTAGTAGCTCCTGACACCAGTTCCGAGAACACCATTTGAAGTTTGCTCATCAGTGAGCTAAACTGATTAGGTGCATCGTGCCCTCCTAATTTGCTTCTAGCCCCTTCACAGTTTCTCTTTCCCCAAAAAATCATTGTGGCCTTGAGCTTTTGGTGGGTCTCCAGCCCCAACCCCTCCATCCTCAGGGTCACTGAGGGCTTGGTAGATGCACAGATGGTTGACCTTGGTCTCTTCCTCCCCGTTGCCTCTCCTGGGGCCGTGCCTTACCCTCCTCCTTTACATGTGTCTCTGGGCTTCCACCTCCATGCATAGCCCAGTGTGTTCAGACTGAGCAGATTTGTACTTGAGCATCAGTGGTGGTGAAGTTGGGGACTGTACCCAGCAGGAAGTGGAGTGGTGGCATCATGGACCTGGACCATAAAAGCCAGGGGTCTTCTCGACCCTGGGTTGGTTTCCTGAAGTTTGTAGAACTAACAGCAAGTCTGGTGAGTTCTCAGGCAGCACCCAGACAGCACCTGGCCTTGTAGGACTGCCCTTGTTTTACGTCAGCTGCGTCATTGCCAAGCAATGGTAGCTTTTCCACAGTTGATGTCAAATGGGCTGTAAGTGGCCACAAGCCAGGGGTTCCCCTGGCTTTTCCTGTGGACCTGTGTTTGCTCTGGGTTAAAACACTTGCATGCGTGCACACAAACACACACATACATGCACTCTTCTCCCACTCGCTTGCCCTTATTAGTGAGGAAGAAGAAAACATAAGCAGAGTATGGTCTTTGAAGCGTCTTTCAAAGTTACTGAAAGCAGTGTGGTCCGTGGATGGGCTACGAGTCAGCGGATGTTACACCTTAGCAAAAAGACAAGGAGCTTGCCCCAGAAGGTGAATCGGTGACATCATTAAGGACACTGTTGAGTTGAGCTGATATTTTTTTTTCCTAGCAAGATTTTTGCAGTGCAGGAAGCAGCATGTCCTGATGTCCCAGCCACCTCTGTTTGACTAGATCCTAGGTAGAAATCTCATTCCTGGCCATGAAATTCATTTTGTTTGGAATTTTTTTTGTTAGTTTCTCCTCACATTGACCCCAAACGTGTTACCCTCCAACTCCTGGTCTCTACCCAGGAGCAGCAGCCTGACTTAACTGAAGTAACACGGACCTCAGAGTCAGACAGACGTATGTACAAGTGCCAGTTCTTTTTGTGCCTCTGGGGAAGACACTGTCTCAGAGCTTGTTTCTTTTCCTCCGTTAGTAAGGCCATCTTTGTGGATTCACTGAGAAAACAGCCATAAAGTGAAGCCCTAACAGACGTCACAGACATGGTGGTCTGAGCTCTGGAGCCACCTAGACACGTCTGAGCCCTCCCCCAGGCAGCCAGCGGGTTCGCCTCCCGCCAGGGCCACATCACTTTTCCAAGGCCAGTGCCCTAGTGTTTTCTAACCGCTCCTCCTATACTCCGATTGTTTTTTTTCACTTTTTAAAATATGTAGCAAAACTGTGTCATTCTCATATGAATTTTGTTGAAAGAGAAGTACGTAGTCGAAAATGGTTGTGTGACGAGGACATACTTAGTCAAATGAGACCATTTGTAAATTACAGCATTTTCAGGTTAAAATGATTGTAATTTGCATATTAATTATATATGCATGTTACATGGAGAAGCAAAGTAAAATTTGCCAACGTTTGTTCTAAGAACATTTACTTCTTCAAACCAAACCTGTTGGCCGTTGAGTCAATTCTGACTCATAGCAACCCTATAGGACAGAGTAGAACTGCCCCATAGGGTTTCCAAGGAGTGCCTGGTGGATTCGAACTGCCGACCTTTGGTTAGCAGCCATTCTCTTAACCGCCGTGCCACCAGGGCTCCCGTTTGCCTTAGTGAAGAATAATTCTAATGTCTACCTACCTGCCTTTCCCTCAACTATCTGACCGTTAAAACTTGTCATTTGCCCTTTTTGATAGTTGCTGAAAGTCATTGATGTGTGTTCAAAAGAGTTCTTCAAAGCAAGGAAAACACAATCTCTGAGAATTTGGAGGGAGAAGGGTACTTGGGTGTTATGCAGTCCAAGGCCCCAGGTTTGCCGCGCAGGACCCTGTGGCCGAGGGGTTGGGGCGCTGGCCCCCAGTCCCCTCTGCTATGGCTGCAGGGTTTGTGGCACACATTTCCCACTTCTCAGCCCCGTCTCCTCTGTCACAGTGATTGATCTGTTAAGACCTTTATGTTGTAGACTGTCTAAATTTAAGCTTGCTCCTTTTCCATTACAAGTAGAAACCCTTGTCCACAAACAATGCAGTTAGATTATTTCCAGATTTCAAACTGGCACATATATGTACTTGGAAATCTGGGTTAACCAACACTGAGTATTAAAAAAAAAAGCCAAACCCATCGCCGTTGAGTCGATTCTGACTCATAGTGACCCTATAGCAGAGAGTAGAACTGTTCCATAGGGTTTCCAAGGAGCACCTGGTGGATTCGAACTGCCAACGTTTGATTAGCAGCTGTAGCTCTTAAACTACTATGCCACCAGGGTTTCCAACACTGAGTATAGGGAAGTCCTTTTGCATGTTTTAGGTATTTCTCAGAAAAGGGCAAACCGTACAGTCTGATAGAGCAGAGCTCAGTCTTCCTTCTCTGTTTCTTAGATTCCATTTGCCTAAGGCAGAATTGCCTCTCTGGCGGCTGCACAGCTCACGCGGTCCTATGGCCTTCCCCGCATGCTGCAGTGTTGTCTCGGGGTGTTCTGGGGCTCACACCCTCAGTCCCAAGAGAACCCGTGCTACCCAGCTCCGCCCCATCGCCTCTCACCATGTTTGGTGGGGTGGGTGCACCTGGTGGTGGTGATCAAATGCCTATTTCTGAGCTGGTGACCTGTTAAAAACATAACTGATGAGTGCATGTCTTCTCTCTTCAAAATCGGAAGGGAAAAAAGAGCAAAAGCCAAAGATAATTTC
>NW_004443940.1:33178602-33186140 GCF_000243295.1 Trichechus manatus latirostris | reverse complement strand
GAAGAGATGAGACCAGTGGAGTATCTTAGATGGCCGCTCACAGGCTTTTAAGACCCCAGACACTACTCACCAAGGTAGAATGTAGAGCATTATCTTTATATGTAGTGTCATGCCAATTGAGCCAGATGTTCCCCGAGACCATGGTCCCCACAGCCCTCCGTCCAGCAACTCAGTCCCTTGGGGAGTTTGGATCAGTCCATGGGGCCTCCATGACCTTTCCTTCTATTTTAAAAAAAATTGTTTTGGTACAGAGTCAGAGTTTCTTTACATTCTTAAAAGAAAACTAAGATAGAAATAGCTGCATGGGGCAGGACAGAGGCTCAGTGAGAGAGCGAGTGCAGAAGGCAGGGAGCACTTCGGGAGCTGAAAACGAGAAACCACAAGGAACAGTCTTTCTTCAGGATGTAGACATTGAAAGTCGGACACACTTGCACAGAAGGCTAGACAGGGTGGAGTTGGTTCTTCGCTTCAAGAAGGAGAGGGGTCTGTCCATTAACATCTGACTGAAGAGAAGCAAGATGACTTTTCTGGGTGTCTTCCCTTCCCTGCCGACAGAAGAGCTTTCTTGCCCAGTCATGACTCACATAGGCTTTTTTGTTGTTTTCCTCAAAAAGCATAGTCTTCAGCATTTATGTGTAGGGCCCCCAAGAGTTGCAGCAGACCAGGCATGCATTAGTTCTGCTGGAGTAAGACTGATGTTTGCTTTACTGGAAAGAGTTTTGGGCTAGAAGGCTAGAGACTGGGATTGGTTCCAGGCAGAACTTAGTACCAGTTCTGGGCCAGAATGTGGACCAAGCAGAATTAGAAGGGGAGAAAAGCGGGAGCGGGGAGGCTGCTACAGTGATTAGAGGGATGGGTAACTTGTTAAACTTCCAGAACCCAGTTCTTAAAATCTTTCTTCCTAAAATGACTCCCTCCTACATGCTCAGGTGAATGGAGTGAGGCCCTTTACCCTCTGCTGACCACCCTCACAGACTGTGTGGCCATGCTGAGTGACAAGGCCAAGAAAGCGATGGTCTTCCTGCTCATGCAGGACAGCGCTCCCACCATAGCCATGTACCTGAGCCTGCAGTACCGCCGCGACGTTGTCTTCTGCCAAACCGTAAGCCCACGGGGTGCCACAGGGAGGCCACGAGCATACCCTACCTCATAAAAAACAGGCTTTGAGATCCCTTCCCCTGTCCCTTCACATTTAAAAAATAATATGTTCTCATGCCTGTTTCTTTCAAATTCATTTAATGGAGAAGTCCAGAATCCAGCACAAGGGGAGAAAATCAGCTCAGTCAGTGTGCACTTACGAGAGGCTCCGATTTTACGTTTGTTGCTCCTTGAAAAACTTGCATTGATTGGATATGCACGCCTGCCGATTCTGTACCTAGGAGGGGGTGGAGGTGGGGTTATGGGCCACTCCTGTTCTTTTCTGCCGCCCTTTTCTTTTTCCTACAAGGGAGGTTAGTGAGGGAAATGTGGATGTTTGCTTTTAGTACGATCTGTTTTCCCACTGATAAAATGGCAGGACATCTTAGTTCTGTTGCTCATGCGGAACTCTGTTTTAATGATTTCTGTTATCCTGCAGAGAAAGGAAGAGTTTAAATGAATGAACAAGTTGAGCAGATGCCAATAATCTAATTAGTAAAGTGAGCAGTGAATCGGGTATGGGACGGTTCCTGGCAGTCTCTCCCAGCCGTCTTGGGGAGCCTGTTCCACCCCACAGAACGTCTCTCACTGAGGAAGTGGTAGAGAATGACTGTGTTCTCTCTCACTTCTGTTCTTTGTTATGATTAGCTCAGTTTCCATCCAGAGCTGGTATGGAGCTGTGAGTGGAGAGACCTCTTCACTGTGGAGAATTAATTCTGGGCTTCCAGAAGGTTCCAGCCCCAGAGTAACCCCAGGCAGCTTGGGTCAGAAACTGGGCCAAAACCAAACCCACCTTGGGAGCGTTGGGAGCAGCAAGCTTGGAATGTTACACTTCCTCCCCCTGCCCTCAGTGCGCCCGTGGCCCCAGAGGCAAGGTGCTCCCCAACTTCTCAGTTCCCCTGAGGGAAAGGAGGTGCTGCTCCAGCCCGTTTTGAGCAATGGCAGCAGAGGAACAAGGGACCCAGGGGCCTAGGCACGAACTGACTGCTGTCCAAGGAAGGGATGGCCCCCTTCAACCGTGTCACGCTCTGTCTCCCCACCTACTAGCTGACGGCTGTCATCTGTGGCTTCATCATCAAGCTGAGGAACTGCCTGCATGATGACGGCTTCCTGCGGCAGCTGTACACCATCGGGCTGCTGGCCCAGTTTGAGAGCCTGCTGAGCACCTACGGTGAGACTCACTCCCTGCCCACCTGGGCGCCCAGCCAGAGGGCGAGCGCATAGCCTACAGCCGCTGGGACTCGGGGACCAACGCGCAGCAGTTACGTGTGTGATTCTTTCTTCCTGATCACACACATAATACATGCTCATTAAGATACATCAGAACCTCGCTCGGGTGGACAACATAGAACCAAATGAAAAGCCCTGATTATACACACACACAACCTGTTGGTTTTGTTGTTGCCGTCATTTGTTGATTTTCTGTGCATCTTGTAGATCTTTCTAGTTGAGGGTGGATGATAATTATTTGACTAATAACTTCTTGCAGGATGTTTAAAAAAAAAAAAAAAACCATTGCCGTGGAGTCGATTCCGACTCATGGCCACGCAGTAGGACAGAGTAGAACTTCCCCATAGGGTTTCCAAGGAGGGGCTTGTGGATTTGAATTGCTGACCTTTTTGATTAGCAGCCGAGCTCTTAACCGCTGTGCCACTGGGCTCTGTAGGACATTTGGGCTGTTTTTAAATTTTTCCTGTTAAAACAGCGCTGCAGCGACAGGTTTGCACGTGAGTCTGTGCGTTTGTGGGCTTATTTCTGCGTCCGCTGAGTTATTAGAAGGAGGGTTGTTGAGTCCAAGGACTGGGATACTTCAGAATTTAATTGATATTTCCAAATGGCCCTCCAGAAAGGCTCTCTTCCATCTATGTTTATTGTCGATTTATTTCTTCTGAGAAGGTGAAAATGGGGACTTCTAAAAAGCGTTTGTTAATGTTTGGAGTTATGAGACACTGAATCAGTATCGCACCCCACGTAATAGGGAGCTCTCGTGGTGCAGTGGTTAAGCACCACAGCTGCAGACCAAAAGGTCGGCAGTTCAAATCCACCAGCCGCTCCTTGGAAACCCTGTGGTGCAGTTCTGCTGTGTCCTATAGGGTCACTATGAGTTGGAATTGACTCGACGGCAATGGTTTTTTTGTTTCTTTTTTTTTTTATTTTGTTAATATTTGGAGTTATAAGACCCTGAATAAATATCACACCCTGTGTAATGGAAGGATCCAGCCACAATAACACTGTGTCACTGCATCGCTTTCCATTTTTGAAAAACAGGTCTGTCTTCGGAGGTTGTGTGCATTTCCATTTCCCTCACACAGCCCTGTAGTAAGCAAGGAAAGGGTGTGGAAGTGTGGCCCGTGTGTGCACGCACTTCCTGCTGCATTATTTGTGAGGTTGTGGGGTTTCAGTCCCGGTGAAGAGGCTCAGGGAGACCCCGTTGCCCGCCCCCCACCATCCCCATGTAGCCACGCCTGGACCGCATGGTCTTCCACCTACACCCGAGTCCACGCATGTGCTGAGTAGGGTCTGTGCTTTCCCTGGGGCAAGCGGCAGGCCCCCTGTCCCCAGTGGGGGAGTGGCAGGCCCTCTGTCCCTGGAGAGGGGGAGCAGCAGGCCCCCTGTCCCTGAGGAGGGGGAGCGGCAGGCCCCCTGTCCCTGGGGAGGGGGAGCGGCAGGCCCCTGTCCCTGGGGAGGGGGAGCGGCAGGCCCCCTGTCCCTGGGGAGGGGGAGCGGCAGGCCCCTGTCCCTGGGGAGGGGGAGCGGCAGGCCCCCTGTCCCTGGGGAGGGGGAGCGGCAGGCCCCCTGTTCCTGGGGAGGGGGAGCGGCAGGCCGCCTATCCCTGGGGAGGGGGAGCGTCAGGCCCCTTCTCCCTGGGGAAGGGGAGTGGCAGACCCCCTCTCCCTGGGGGGGAGCGGCAGGTCTCCCCTACCTGACAGCCCTCCCCACCTTGAGTACAGGTGAGGAGCTGGCGATGCTGGAGGACATGAGCCTCGGGATCACGGACTTGAGGAATGTGACCTTCAAAGTCACCCAGGCCACTTCTAACTCATCAGCTGACATGCTGCCTGTCATCACGGGAAACCGGTAAAGGATGCTCTTCAGTCTCGTTGCCAGCTCAGTGTTCCTCATTCATGTTTGTTACGTGCAGTGCACTCTGAATTTTTATTTGGTTCTGTTTCACTCTGTTAGAAGTGCTGGTCACCACCCTCCACATTAGCATCAGTTCCCTCTCAGTGTTCGCGGCCAGCAGTGTGGAAGTGGCAGAGCCCGAGGGCCAGCTGTGCCCGCGTGTCGAGGCGTGATTCTGTCCCCTCCTCTTGCGCGCCTCCTCCTCGTCTCTTCCTGTGTCTCCGGCCTGACCCGCTCGGGCGGGTCCCCTGGGCTGGACGCCTGTCCACTCCCCGCTCCACAGCCCCTCTTCTTCCTGTCTTCCCATCTCCCGCTGTTTTCCAGCGACGGGTTCAACGTGCGGATCCCTCTACCTGGCTCGCTGTTTGACTCCCTGCCCCGGGAGATCCAGAGTGGCATGCTGCTGCGGGTGCAGCCCGTCCTGTTCAACGTGGGCATCAACGAGCAGCAGACGCTGGCTGAGAGGTGCGTGCCACCCGGCACCCGGGCTGGGCAGTCACGGGGCTGATGCAGGAAAAGTATTTACTCTTGTGGTTCCGAGTGCTGAACGGACTCTGTCGTTCTTCCTTCAGCCAGCATTCTTGTACCACCACCGTGTGTACCTGGCACTGTCTTTGGTGCTGGGGATACAAAGATGTGCCACATGTGGCCTCTGTCCTCAGGAGACTCAGGCTTGTAGGTGATAAAGACAGAGATGTGGGTGCAGTCATGAAGACGCACGCAGGGAGTCACAGGACCCCAGAGTGAGGGCACCTGATGACGTCTGAGAGGGCCGGGAGGGCTTCCTGGAGGGGGTGATGGCTGCAATGGGCTTTAAACGGTGAGTGGGAGCTAGTCAGACAAAGAGATGGAGGACAGAATGGCGGGCCGGAGGCATCAGGTTCAAGGCTGGGGTGGCCTGTGGTGAGGGTAGGCAGGCCCTGTGTGCCAGCCGAGAATTGTGCTTGATCCCAGCTGTTGTACCTCTCAGATGCGCCTCTAGGATCACTTGCTAAGCAGCAAAGAAGAGTCCTGTGTGTGTGTGTACGCATGTGTGTGTGTGTACGCATGTGTGCGCACGTGTGTACGCATGTGTGCGCACGTGTGTCTGTGTGCACACCTGTGTGTGTGTATTGGAGAGGAAGGGTGAGTCATAGACAATACAACTAGTGATACCTCATCTTTCCTGCTTTATCTTTTCCCTTCACCTGGTATGTGCATTTCAGCGTAACAAGGTACCTTACAGTACTGCCTGTTACATGGGTCTGCTGCACAGCACGCCACGTGTCTGCTGGACCTTTGTACCCCGGCATGTGTCCACTCACCCCTGGGTGTAAGGATACCCCCACTCAGGAAATAATGGCATGGTTGGGGGGGGACACTGAAGAACTTTTAGCAGGGCGGACACAGTCAGATCTGCATTTTAAGCCGATTATTTTGCTGGCCATGTGCCGGCAGGATGTGAGGGTGCCTGCGATGAAGAGAGTGTTGGAGAGAGTCCAGGTCGGAGGCAGTGAGCTGATCAGCTAGTGCAGATGGAGAGGGGCCGCCTGGAGCGCTGTTGGAGTGATGAAATGGGAGGGTTTCGCCTTCTGCGGGGCTGGGTGTGAGACAGGGAGGGGAGTAGACAGGCCCCCGCCTTCTGGATTGTTGGGTGAGCGGGTGGAGGTGCCCGCCACCGAGCTAAAGACCCAGGACGGGGGCCATGTAAGATCCTGGGGCCTCTGGACAGCCAAGAGAGGGAAGAGCACACACTGGATGGAGGTCATAGTTGAGGTGTGTAAATTTGGGGCCCACTGGTGATGAGGCGACAGGAAGCGTGTAGCGGAAGGAGGGGTGCAGGCTGCAGATACACAGGGAGCAGAGTTAGAGGACCCCACCTCAGGAAGAGCGGGCGGCCATGTGGGAGCCAGGCAGGGAGGTGTCTGAAGGGAGGGGATAGCATTCCCTGCACCTGCAGCTGTGGATCCTGATGATCTTTGCAAGAGCAACTTCTGGAAGAGGTTGAGGCAGGGCCAGGCTGCGGTGGGTGGAAGGGCGGATGGCGGGGCCCTGATGATGAGCATGAGTGAGACTTGGGAGGTAGCTCACAATGCAGCTGGTGTTGGGAGATCACTCAGCCGGGAGGTGGGGGAGCTGGACTTGGCATCCAGGTCCTGGACCTTCAGAGCCTGCTCTTTTAATAGCCACCTTAGCCGCCCCTTGCAGGTGGCGTTCTGCTACCTCATCCCTTGTGCGCTTGGCATGGACTCACTTGCTGCATGCTGTGGGCCCGTGAGGGGAGCCTCCATGCCCTGCAAGGCTGCTAGGGACACGATAAGGCGTGAGCCAGCACCTCATAGACAAGCCAGGGACACAGCGCGTGCATTTGGCAGACACAGAGCGACTTTAGATTCAAGTCCGGGCCTGGGTCCTCACTCCCTGCCATGACCCCACTGCCCTCCCCTCTCCTGAGCCACCGTTGAGAAGGGAGGACATGTGGGGGCTGCAGGCCGACAGCTGTGGGAGGGCGTTGCTGTGCCGCATGAGCACAACGCCTTCCAGCCTCTGGTCTGGCATGGATCAGGTTCTTGTCAGGCATGTCTGGTCCAGATTATACATGGCTCCTGGCAGGGAAATGCATTTAAATTTGTCACCAACGCAGTAGAGGTGGCTTAGAATTGTATGAAGGAGCATAGTAAATGCTCAGTGAGTGTTTGAGAGAATCAGTATTGTTAACCTGTTGCTGTCAAGTTGATTCCGACTCATAGCGACCCTATAGGACGGAGTAGAACTGCTCTCTAAGGAGTGGCTGGTGGATTCGAACTGCCGACCTTTTGGTTAGCAGCTGAGCTCTTAACCACTGCACCACCAGGGCTCCCTCAGTGTTGTTAGCTTAATGCAATGACGTTTGCGTTAGAAGGAAGCACCATTAGCCCACTAATGACGTCCCCTCATCACCTCCGAAGGTTTGGCGACACGTCGTTACAGGAAGTTATCAACGTGGAGAGTCTGGTGCGGTTAAACTCCTACTTTGAACAGTTTAAGGAGGTTCTGCCTGAGGATTGTAAGTATTCCTTCACTCTCCGTAGGCCTCACCTGGCTGGGTTGTTGTCACTTGGGATGTCTGTGAGTCCTTCTGCCTCACGGGCTGTCTGCTTACTGACCTGGAGGCTGCCCCGGTTCACTCCTGCTTCATGCGTCTTGTGTTCCTCCCTTATGCCCGCCCCTGCCAGGCGGACAGTCAGGCCGCTGCACCTGACGTGAGTCCCTGACTCCGAGACGCTCCCCACACTCTGCCTGGTGTGACTCCCCCACCC
>NW_004443940.1:33152505-33177754 GCF_000243295.1 Trichechus manatus latirostris | reverse complement strand
CCCCGAGACGCTCCCCACACTCTGCCTGGTGTGACTCCCCCGCCCCGAGATGCTCCCCACACTCTGCCTGGTGTGACTCCCCCACCCCGAGATGCTCCCCACACTCTGCCTGGTGTGACTCCCCCACCCCAAGATGCTCCCCACACTCTGCCTGCTGTGACTCCCTCACCCTGAGACGCTCCCCACACTCTGCCTGCTGTGACTCCCCCACCCCGAGACGCTTGCCTTGTGTCTGCAGCCCTCACTGATCTTCCTTCTGCCTGGCCCTCTTCTAACTCACGTCGCATGCTGCTGTGTCACATACTGTCTTGGTCACTGGATGTTCATCAGTGCACCCAGTGGCATGCATTGCGCTCCTTCTGGGTAGGACATGGGGGGGTCACAGAGGCAGGACCCTAACTTGGCCTGAGTGGTCGGCTTGTCCCCCATTGGGTGTGAGCTCCACGCACCTTCCTTCCTGGGGCTGAGAGAGTTATGACATTTGTTTACTTCCTGCTGGATGTCTGGGGACAAGTGCTCCCTGTCCACGGGTCTCCTAGAGAAGGCAGAGAGGTGGCAGCAGCCCCCACGCTGATGCGCAGCCCCCGCCGTGCCCGGCGTGGTGAGATGCTGCAGTGTGGGCTCTGGTGGCAGACGGTGCCAGGCCTGCTCTCAGAACCCAGCGACTGCACAGCACCATTTTAGATGTGGAATTCTCCCCCGAGTGCAACCCAGTAAATGGGTACTGAGCACTGAGCACCCGCTGTGGTTAAGGCACTGCAGGGGACACGGTGATGATGGAGACGTGGACCCACCGTGGACGAGCATCTGGGCCCGCAAGGAGACACAGCTGAGGCTATAGAGAGCTTGCTACCTCTCTACTCCAGGCTAAAGGAGACCTCGCGGTTCAATGGTTAAGCGCTAGGCTGCCAACCGAAAAGTCAGTGGTTTGAACCTACCAGCGGCTCTGCAGGAGAAAAGACCTGGCGATCTGTGGGAGCAGTTTTACTCTGTCTTACAGCATTGGGGTTGGAATCAGCTCGATGGCAGTGGGTTTGGGTGGGGTTTATGAGTCAGAATAACTTGACACATACAATGAGAACGTGCTAGGCACAGCCTCCCCCACCAGGGGGCCTGCAGCAGTGAATAAGACAAAAGCCTGTTGCTGTCGAGTCAATTCCGATTCGTAGCAAACCCACGTGTTTCGGAAACTGTTCCATAGGGTTTTCAGTGACTGTACACTTACGGAAGTAGATTGTCAGACCTTTCTTCCACGGTGCCACTTGGTGGATTCAAAGTGCCACTCTTACGATTTATAGCTGAGGGCAAACTGTGCCACCACCCAGGGACCTGAACAAGTCAGAGTCCCTGCCTTTGAGTCACACTAATTGGCTCTAATGTGGGGTTCTAGAGAGGGACAGTCTGCTGAGAACGAAGGAGGCAGGCACAGACCTGGGGCCTTAAGGGCCTGGAGGAGGTTTGGGATGGGTGCAGTCGGAACTGTTGAGGCAGTAGCTCTCAGCTTTGGCTGCGTGCTGGAAGTCCCTGGGGAGCCTTAAAAATACTGGCGCCTGTTCCCTCCCCACCCAAGTCCGGTGGGTCAGGCCTGGGCGTCAGGATTTTTAGAAACTTCCAAGGTGATCAGGAGGTGCAGCTGGGGTTGAAACGAAAACGTTGAGAGAGAAATAAAAGGGCTCTCTAGGACCCAGCTGAAGGTCACCGGGTACCGTGGGTTCTCGTGGACCCAGTCACTGAGATGCTATGTTCTTCAGCAGTGATGATGGTGAATAGTAGTGGATTTACAGAGGATTTACGGAGGCCCTGCCAGGCCTGTTCTCCACACTCTACATGGGTTACCTAGTACCATCCGCATGGCAGCCTTACGGGGTGGGCGCTCAGTTCACACCCATTGGCACAGGAGGACACTGAGTCAGGGTGGCGGGTCTCTCAAGGAGCTCGGGGTCAAGCCCAGGCTGCCAGCGTCCACCTTCTGATGGCTAGGGGTGGGGACAGTGCAGGGTGCCCTGGCTGTGGCTTGAAGGGACAGGGACAGCCGAGGCCACGACAATGAGCTGGAAGGGAGGGACTGCACTGAGAACAGAAGACAGTGGGAGTGGTGGGTGCTGTGGTCAGGAGGAGGAAGTTCTGTGCTCAGTGTCTCCAGGAACATTGAGGCCCAAGGGTATGTTAAAGTAGTCGAGGTGGAGGCCAGGGACTGGTGGGGTCTACATCAGCAACGCAGCATAGATGTGGACACGTCCAGGGCGGAGCCAGGAGGATGGGATGTGATCCAGGAAGCTGAGGGGGAGGGCATTTACCGTTTAGCCCCAGAAGCATTTCTGGCCTGTGAGGCTGGGAGGATGGAGACCAGCAAGCTGACTGCCGTCGAGTCAATTCCCACTCATGGCGACCCTACAGGACAGAGTAGAACTGCACCATGGAGTTTTCCAAGGGTGCAATCTCTACAGAAGCTGATTACCACATCTTTCTCTCACCAAGTGGCTGGTGGATTCTAACCGCTGACCTTTTGGTTAGCAGCTGAGCAGCTAACCACTGTGCCACCAGGGCCCCTTCCAGCAGGCTCAGTGCCCCCTGAATCTCTCAGCTCATCAGCTGGCAGGAACACATTAACTGGGGTGCTGCAGGGAAGGCTGAAGAGAAGCTCATCGTGACCCAGGGAAGCAAGATCATGCCAATTCCTCCAGGGAGTTACATGCCCCAACCCGGCTCCCTTGGCCTTCATCAGAGACTGAGCCCTCATAGGCAGGAGCCTTCTTTCCATGTCTGTATGTCTGTCCCCTGGGCAGTGGGTCCTGGCACATATCAGGAAGATGACATAGTGTAGGCCCTGTGTGCACCAGGGCGGGTTGTCTGGTGGAAGCTGTACGTGCAGTTAGATCCCAAAATACCATGTATTTGGTTTTGATTTTCAGATTCATTCATTCAAAAATACATTCAGCCATTTCTTTTAGACATGATCTTGAAGCTCTTCCCTTTGTCTTTGATAGAGGATTGTGTGGAAATCCCAGAGTGTCTTCAAGAGTGCTTGTCCTTAAACACAATATGAACCATAAGTAACAATGCACAAGCACCAGAAGAGAGACTAGACACCTGGGAGCCCCTAAAAATCAAACCCTTAGGCTCATCAAAAGACTTCACCAAAAGAGTAAAAAGACAACCTACAGACCAGGAAAAAATTTTTGGCTACGACAAATCTGATCAGCGTCTAATCTCTAAAATCTACAAGATACTGCAAAACCTCAACAACAAAAAGACAAATAACCCAATTAAAAAATGGGTGAAGGATATGAACAGGCCCTTCGCCAAAGAAGATATTCAGGCGGCTAACAGACACACGAAGAAATGCTCACGATCATTAGCCATTAGAGAAATGCAGCTCAAAACTACAATGAGATATCATCTCACCCCAACAAGGCTAGCATTAATCCAAAAAACGCAAAATAATAAATGCTGGAGAGATTGTGGAGAGACTGGAACTTATACACTGTTGATGGGAACGTAAAATGGTACAACCACTCTGGAAATCGATTTGGCACTTCCTTCAAAAGCTAGAAATAGAAGTACCATACAGTCCAGCAATCCCGCTCCTTGGAATATATCCTAAAGAAATAAGAGCCATCACACGAATGGATATATGCACACCCATGTTCACTGCAGCACTGTTCACAATAGCAAAAAGAGGGAAACAACCTAGGTGCCCATCAATGGACAAACGGATAAACAAATTATGGTATATCCACACAACAGAATACTCCGCAATGATAAAGAACAACGATGAAGCTGTGAAACATAACATGAAGGAAGCTAAAGGTCATCATGCTGAGTGAATTTAGTCAGTCACAGAAGGACAAATATTGTATAAGACCACTATTGTAAGAACTCAAGAAAAGGTTTAAACACAGAAGAAAACATTCTTTGATGGTTACGAGGGTGGGGAGGGAGGGTGAGGGTTATTCACTAACTAGATAGTAGACAAGTATTATCTTAGGTGAAGGGAAGGACAGCATACACTACAGGGAAAGTCAGCACAACTGAATTAAACCAAAGCTAAGAAGTTTCCTGAATACAGTCAAACGCTTTGAGGGACACAGTAGCAGGGGTAGGGGTCTGGGGACCATGCTTTCAGGGGACATCTAGGTCAAATGGCATAACAAAGCTTATTAAGAGAATGTTCTGCATCCTACTTCGGTGAGTGGTGTCTGGGGTCTTAAAAGCTTGCAGGTGGCCATCTAAGATGGATCAATTGGTCCCAACCATCTGGAGTAAAGGAGAATGAAGAACACCAAAGACACCAGGAAAGTATGAGCCCAAGAGACAGAAAGGGCCACATAAACCAGAGACTTCATTAGCCTGAGACCAGAAGAACTAGATGGTGCCTGGCTACCTCCAATGACCACCCTGACAGGGAACACGACAGAGTCCCAGATGGAGCAGGAGAAAGGTGGGGTGCAGAACTCAAATTTTAGTAAGAAGACCAGACTTCGTCGTCTGACTGAGACTGGAGGAACCCTGGAAAACATGGCCTCTGGATTCTCTGTCAGCCCAGAACTAAAACAGTTTCTGAGGCCAGCTCTTCAGACAGGGATTGGACTGGACAGTGGGACATAAAGTGATACTTGTGAGGAGTGTGCATCTTAGCTCAAGTAGATACAAGAGACTAAATAGGCAGCTTCTGTCTGAAGGTGAGATGGGAAGGCAGAGTTAGGAGCTGGTTGAATGGACATGGGGAATCAGGTGGAAAGGAGGAGTGTGCTGTCACAGTATGGGGAGAGCAGTTAGGGTCACATAATAATGTATAAATTTTTGTATGGGGGGGGGAAATAGAGTGCTTGTCTTTGTTTTTGTTCTGGGTTTCTTAGGTGAGACATTCTGACTAATCTTCAGGTTCATGAGGCCCTGGAAGCACCTGGAGACCATCTTAGTCAGGGAGGGAAGCTGCTGGAATAGTGGGAAGAAGCCTCCAGGAGTCATTCAGAACTGTGCTGCTTCAAGCGTGGCCCAGTGTCCACAGTGAGGGGGCTGCACTTACCAGATTTCTCCATGGGCTTCCAGGCCCCCCGACAGCAGAGATCCGCTGCCTGAGCAGCCCGCCTCACTGGGGGAGGGTCTGAGAACCAGATGTATCGTCCTCTCCCCCCCACCCTTGAGTGGGACAGGGGTGGCATAAGTATTTTCAAAATGTTTCCTGGGTAATGTGGCCTCAGCTCCCCAGCCCCCCAAAAGAGCTGAAGGGCAATGAAGTGATTGCCCTTTGAAGATATAACTAAGATGGCTGCAAAAGAAATGGGACGTGTTGGCTGTGTCCAATCCCTGGACACACCCCGCCTTCTGAAATCGCACAGAATTTCAGCCTCTGCCACGAACCAGCCGTTGTGTGGTTCACGTGCAGCAGCCGCTGACCTGGGCTCCGGCCGCGGGGTGGTGTCAGGCACGGCCCCCATGCCGGCGGACTTGTCTTCTCTTGCAGGTCTACCTCGATCTCGGAGTCAGACGTGCCTGCCCGAGCTGCTGCGCTTCCTGGGCCAGAACGTCCACGCCAGGAAGAACAAGAACGTTGACATTCTCTGGCAGGCTGCTGAGGTACTTCCTCGTTCATAAGGAGCAGAGCGGTGGTGTTGCACCTGCTGCGGGCATTATAATGATAACAAATCGAAATCTTAGCCACGAGTGGAGGGAAGCACGTTTCTCCACATGGACACAAGAGCAAGTCACTGATCAGAAAAGTTTGTGTTTTAAAACTCTGAAAGATACTGGAAGCTGCCTCTGCGCTCATTACTTTAGGCTGCCTGAATTCTGATAAACGTGACATAGGGTGTATCCCCTGGGTCGTGTAATCGCCAGGCTAATGACAGTTGTTACCTTTAGAAGCCTCCTCAATAATCCGGTTGCCATCTGGTCAACTCCCGTTCTTGGCAACCCCTCACGTGTCAGAGTAGAACTGGGTTCCGTCGGGTTTCCTGTGGCTGGTTTGTCAGAAGCAAATAGCCAAGGTTTTCTTCCGAGACGCCTCTGAGTGGACTCGAACTTCCAACCGTTTGGGTAGCAGCTGAGCCCGTTAACCCTTTATGCCACTCAAGAAGTCCACAGTAGGGAGCAGCTAGAACTCACTGCCTATGGAGCCTTAATAGAATTCAGGGAAGAGCTGGACAACCTTTAAAACCTCTTTAAACGATTATTTTATACATTGCGGTTCTGATTTCCTGATTCCCCCCGACCCCAAATCAAGTTCTTCTCCTTAGATATCTTCTCGTAAGCTTAGTGGTGGAATTTCAAGTCACAGCTTTGAGATTGGCTGGCAGGACGGTTTCAAAGCCAGTCACTGACCACTAAAGAGAGGAATGGATCTGACCCACCTCAGCGGCAGCGCCACCTGCCCAGCGTTGACTCACAGATACTCTCTGGGGCGTGAGTCGCCCCCAGGTGGCATCCCACCTCCCTGCCTGGGCCTGAGGAGAGGCTGTAGACACGACTGTCCTCTGCCCCCTTGGGGGCTGGGGACCACAGGAAGGAGCTGGCCGCATGGCAGAGCTGAGGAGGGGTTCAGGAAGGCCATCCCCCCGCTGCTCCTTCTAACGCCTCACTGTCCTTTGTGTCAGGAGAGTTCCTCTCAAACCGGAGCCTCCCCCACAGCAGCTCACGGTCTCAGCTGGTCACAGTGCTCCACAGCCATTTCTGGTTGTTATTAGATCCTGTATTTCAGGGCCTGTCCCCACAAGGTCCCCTTTTTCCTTTCTTTCTTTAGTTTTTTAACTGTACTTTAGGTGAAGGTTTACAGGACAAATAGTTTCTCATTAAACAGTATACATATTGTTTCACGACAGTGGTTATCAACCCCAGAACACGTCAACACTGTTCCTTCTCAACCTTGGGTTCCTTATTACCGGCTCTCCTGTCCCCTCCTGCCGTCTAGTCCTCTTCCCTGGACGGTTGTGCCCATTAGTCTCGCCCTGTTTTGTGGGGCTGTGTAATGAGGTCCCCTTTTTCAGTGTGTTCCATGTCGTGCGTTTGTTCATGGCTGTGGCTGCTGATATCTTTTTGTTCAGTTACATTTTAAATGAACCCTGTTCACCCACCCTTGCAAGCGCCCCAGCTGGTAACTCTTTCTCCTCATGCGCAATGTCGGATGACGCAGTCTGAGGAGCGCCCCCTCTGGGCTCCGCAGCCCTCTTCGGTTTTTTAATTACAACAGAACAGATTTTGAAGCACCAAGTGACAGAAAACTCGACAGCTTTCCCCAGCCTCATTTCTTTCAGATAGCCTCTTGGTTCTGTGGCCTCATCCGGCGTTGCTTGTTCAGGCCGGAAGCAAATAGGGTGTCGGGTGGGGTGCACACCTGCCACAGGGCCTCTGCGGTGGGAACTCAGGGCTGTGAAGGCAGATGTCATCTGTGACACACGGCAACCCCGTTGCTGCTAAACACCCCTCGCCAGGCATGACGGGACTGAAGCCCGCGACCTTTGAGGGACTTTACACAAAGGGCAAGCCTTTAGTACGGGACGCAGCGAGGCCAGCGGGCGATGTGGCCAGATCCCTCATCAGCGGCTTGGGGCATCACACACTGACCCCTTCTCCTCAGAGTGAGCGCACAGACAGCCTTATGGGCACGTGGGGATGCAGAGGCCTTGTGACTGCCCTGTTTGGGATCTATGGTCACACATTTGTTGACATTTTCTATCGCTGTGTGATAGAGGAGCCCTGGTGGCGCAGTGGTTAAGAGCTTGGCTGCTCACTGGAAAGGTCAGCAGTTCAAATCCACCAGCTGCTCCTTGGAAACTGTATAGGGCAGTTCTCCTCCGTCCTGTAGGGTCACTATGAGCTGGAGTCGTCAACAGCAACAGGTTTTATGTGATAGAAAAATCGTCTGTTAAGGAGATAATTGACCATCCTCTGTGACCACGTCCAAAAAGCAGCCGTGCAGCCACGTGTCTTTGTTCCCAGCAGGGACCTCACGGTAGAGAAGTGTAGGCACAGAGGTAGGAGGGGTGCATCTGTTCTTGTATGGTCCACAGAGCCCGTGGGGACCCCTGGGGGTTGAGACTCTCCGACCCCTGATGTGGCCCAATCTGGTCTGCTTTCTCGATCTTATTTGCGTTTCTGCGTATAAACAAGGGGTCCCCGCATAGACAGTTGGTCTGTTGTTAGGTTGAACCCCTCATTTCATGGTTGAGGAGACCCAAGCCAGAGCCCCAAAGCAGGCTAGCAGCCTTCTGAAACCACCTGGGACCTGTGGGCTCCCTTTTGGGCAAGGATGCACCTCTGACCACCCTGCCCTACTTCCCGATCCTCTTGTTAGCTCTGGATGTACCATCTGTGAATTTAATCTTTTTTGAACCCATTGAAATTGAGCCAGCTTGTGCCATGCGTTTGGCTCAAGAAATCTAGCTGCTTGTAGAACTTAGTGAGCGTATCCAAGTCCACCCTCTTTTCTCAGTCGTTTATGATTTTATAAATGGAATTCAGTCACTCTTCGACCAGCTCGGGCGCGCGCGCACGTTTTCAAGCCTTTACTTCTCCTGATTGCTTTGTCTTTCTCTGCACGCTGTGCCGGTGGCGCGTGGGTTAAGAGCTCGGCTGCTCACCAAAAGATGAGCAGTTTGAATCCACCAGCTGCTCCTTGGAAACCCTAGGGGGCAGTTCTGCTCGTCACTGTGAGTTGGAATCGGCTCGCGGCAAGAGGTTTGGTTTACAACCAGTACTCAGGACGGCACCATGTTCTGTAGCTAGAGGTACCCCCACCCCGTGCTCACCAGCATGCTGCTGGCTTTTCTGGCCTGAGAGGCGGTTGTGCTGACGCCCTCAGGGAAGTCTTCCGTGACTGCCAGGTTTCTGGAGCACAACTAATAACTAGGAACCGACTGTCGTCCCACCGTCGTAGAGCTTGGGTGATTTTTCGTTAAATACCGGTGTTACTCTCTTGGTGGGGAACCCAGGACAGGCCACAATTCCTCCTCTGAAATCCCAGGGGCCAGGTGTTTTACAATTCAGAGGTTTCCGGATGGTAGAAAGGGAACATCCCCCGGGAAGCTTGAACAGCTCTCTGGAATCAAACTCAATACTATTTCTTCACTGAAAAGTGTAAATATTTACCCCAAGTATGATAAGAAGCTGTGGTTGACGAAGTGGTTAAGAGCTACCACAAGCTACAGCTGCTCACCAAAGGTCGGCAGTTCAAACCCACCAGCCCGCTCCTTGGAAGCCCTGTGGGGCAGTTCTACTCTGTCCTATAGAGTCGCTGTGAGTTGGAATCGACTCAGTGGCAGTCGGTTTGGTTTTTTATTTATTTATTTATGTATTATAAATAACATAAAACCTCACATCTGCTGAGACCTGGCTGTGCCGCCACATGAGGCTGCCCCAAAACAAAGCAGCCCTCTGTTAGAGCTGTCTGGGTTTGGGGAGGGTGTGCCTAGGGCTGTGTCTGGGCTCTTTCCTTTGGGAAGCAGCTGGTGCACTGAAATGGCCTCTCCTGGCCGGGAGGTCACCCTCTCCAGCGTGAGAGCCACTCAGCTGTGAGGACAGAAGGGTGTTGCTGCCGAGTCACTCGCCCTGGACTCCTCAGGGAGGTGGGGGATGGCGGGAAGGACCTGCGTGACCTTGCTGAAGGGAAATCTGCCTTCTGGGCTGTCCCCGTGTGTGGATGAAGGAGAAGCATGGGGGACAGTGGGTCTGTCCCTTGCCTTCCAGAAAGGGACGGTGACCATCTTGTGAGCTGGCCTGACCTTCCCTACGTGGTCACCTTTGCTGCCTTCTTCCCCCAAGGGATTGGCAGTAAAAGGCTGAAAAGAATGAGAGGGCCAGGGCTTATTTGGAAGAGGATAACTGGTGAGGGCCGGCAAGCCGAGGGCGACCTCAGAGAGGAGGGGGACTAGGTCTGAGGGGGAGCGTCTGGTGGGAGAAGACTGGGCACTCACGGAGCATCCAGGGAGGAGAGACAACCAACCCCCAGGCAGCGGGGCCTGCCCGGGGGGCTCATACCGTTAAGTGACTTTGTTCTCTTGCCAGCTTTGGCAGGACATGGAGCTGGGGATAGACTGCCAGGCAGTAAATCAGACACACGGAGCAGGCTGGCCTGGGCGGTTGCCTTGTTGCCACACATCCTTGCTGGGCCGACCGAGGCCTTTTTCCTGTGAGAAGGGTGTCGACGCTCTGCAGCATCTCCCTTCTGTCAACACGGTCCATTTTCCTGTTGTAGATCTGCCGCCGCCTTAACGGGGTCCGGTTCACCAGCTGCAAGAGTGCCAAGGACCGCACGGCCATGTCGGTGACACTGGAGCAGTGCCTGATCCTGCAGCACGAGCACGGCATGGCCCCGCAGGTCTTCACGCAGGCCCTGGAGTGCATGCGCAGGTGAGTCCGCTGCCACCCGCCGCCCCGCTGCCCCACGGCCGGTGCCCCCGTGTAAGCTGCAGACGAGCCTTCCTGAGGGCGGGGGCCTCCCACCTCGAGCCCCCGTACTTCGCTGTCACCGTCTAGCTTGACTTCGGAAAATTCACTGGTGTAGCAAACCAAACACTGACACCACCACATCGAGGCAGTGTTCCCTTTTAAGTCAAGATACAAATAACAAAAAAGAGCTGCCGGTCTTGGTGTGCAGGACTGGGCTGGGAGCAGACGAGCAGGCAAGTGTAGGTGAAGCTGAACGGGGGACTCACAGGCAGCTCCCGGCTGCTGCCCACAGCCTTGTGAAGTCGAGTGGCACGTGGCGTTCCCTCAGCCATCTGCCTTGTGGGCGTGACTTAAGTACGAGGCATCTTCGATTTACGCCACATCCCCACCCGCAAGCTTTCAGGAAGAAGACGCGTCTGCAGGTTGCACTGGTCACCCCGCCCCACCCCGTAGCGGTCGACACGGTTGCTTTTCTGAGCCAAGTGTCAAAATGAGTGTTTTTCGGCAACAGCAGCCAGTCCCCCCCCTCCCCCCGTCAGTGTGCCGTGGTGACCTCACCCAATGACGTTCTGGTTCTGAGGCAGCAGGTGTGTTTGCGGATTCAACCTGAAGCTGAAAGCTCTGTTGACTGTTGACCAGTGCCTTGTTCCGAGCTCTGCTGAGAAGCACCTTACCTTACATACCGAAAGAAAGGATAAGAAACCTGGTTTTCCCGTCCTCTTCACTGTAGTTCTCAATGCTGTTACAGTCTCGTTCCCAACGGTCACTGCTACTGAATGTTCTGTATCATTTGTCCTCTCTCCAAATTGTCTGAGGTGTTCGATTCTCTTATCCTTTCTGTATGTTTCTGCCGTTTGACCTTCTCACAATAGTGCATCAGAAGAGCGCGGGGGCGCCTGCCTCTTGATCACGGTGTTGGTGAGATTGGAATAGTGCTGCCTGTGTTGTCTCTCCAGGTCCGCCTGAACCTCTGTGTTCTGTCAAGGCCACCTGCTGATGCCCTTTAAGAAAGCTTACCGCCCTCCTCTGCCTTTAGCCCCAGGGAGGCCTGCCTTCTGGTTCAGCAGGAGACCCCTCCTCAGAGGAAGGCTCAGGGATCCCCACCAGGGCACCCTTTTTCTAATTACCTCAGCAATGGCGTGCCCTCAGAGGGCCTCAGTGCACCACAGGCTCAGGCCTGGGTCCACCTTCCACTCCAGTGAGATCCTGGCTCAGTGCGGGTGGCCATGCTAGGCTCTAGCTACCTCAGATCCTGGGGTACCAGCCAGCAGAGGCGGTCAATAGCCATCCCCCAGGGGAGTCATTCAGGGAGGCTCCTCCCAGCCAGCGAAGAAAGAGAAAGAGGGGAGCCCTGTGATGGTTGAAAACACATAGGAACAAGTCCCCCAGTAGACCAGGCCCTGTGTGAGGTGTTCAGTTCGTGGGTGGACCTCTGTCCGTTGCTTAGATTCTTGAACAGACTCAGTGAAAATAACGGTTCATGCTGACTGTCTCTCAGGAGGCCAGGGAGGAAGCATCTCCACCGTGTTCTCGCACGTGCTGTTGTAGCGCCCACGGCGGAGGCTCCAACGCCGCCTGGGCAGCCCTGGCTGGCAGCCTCTAGCAGCTTCTGGCAGCCTCCAGCAGCCCCGGCCAGCGGCCTCTAGAAGCCTCTAGCAGCCCCGGCCAGCAGCCCCCACCAGCAGCCTCTAGCAGCTCGACCAGCAGCCTCCAGCAGCTCCGGCCAGCAGCCTCTAGCAGCCCCTCCCGGCAGCCTCTAGCCCAGCGTGGGTTTCTGTGAGCAGCACCCCACGCACATGGGATAACTCATATCTGTATCATTTACGTTTTTTTTAATTTTTATTAATTCTGCAGTGAACGTATATTACTTTAAGATTATTTAAGAAGGTATTAAAAACAAAGCTGGCTCCTGATTCACCTCTGCCTGCCCTCAGAGTCCCCAGTGGTATCAGCCCAGGAGACAGAGCTCACTGCTGCCTTGTGAAGCTGATGCTGAGGCAGTTTGGGCTCCCGCCATATGCATTTGCTTTAAGGTTATGCTGTTGGCACTGACTGTGGGTCCAGGTACAGTTTTTACAAGTTCTATGGTTCTGTGTTTTCAGAATTATCCAGTGTGGTGAAGACATGTATCTGTCTCATAGCCTTCAAGTCCAAGGTGGCCGGACCACTGGCTAGTATTCCTGGCTGCATGGGGGCCGGGACCCGTGATGAGGGCAAGTACCAGGGGAAGCAGCACTAAATCGCTGGCTGTACCCTTGAGCAGAGGAATACATTTGGTTCTCTTGCTGTACAGCTTTGCATCTTACTGGATGGAAGAGTGGGCCGTGTGAGCTGGGGGCAGGGAGGCAGGGAGAGGGCAAAGCTGGCACCCAGCTGTCTTCCTCCTGGAGGCCAAGGGCAAGTGGTGCCCAGTGTTGTGCTAGTAAATGTTTAACAGCTCTCAAAAACAAAAGATTTGTAGTGTTTGCTAATTTCCATGACATGGACACTCCCACTGGAGCCCATTTCAGGCCCCCGGGGTGCTGCCTCTAACACGCAGTTGGGCAGAGATGTGCACACTCTGCTCTCGTGAGATAATGTGCCGCTCGCTCCCGAGTCCAGGGGCTGGAACCCTCAGTATGGGGCTTCCTCAGTAGCTGTGGTGACCCACCAGACTGCCCGTGCCAGGGAATGTGGCAGTCATTGCCCACCTGCATGGAAAGTGGCCCTATCAGAATGGCAGCTGTCTCCAGGGAAGCCAGGGAAGACCCAGCCTTGTGAAGGAACCCTGGACCTCCTGCCTGTCTGTCTCAGAGGATTGTTTCCTGAGACCTCTGACTCTGTGTCCCTGTCACCACTTGGGTGAACATGGGTAGAGGGTGGGCTTGATTCCAGGTAGCATCTCACCTCAGCACACTTCTTCTGTAGCACCAAAGTGAGGGAAACCCAAAATGTCCAGTGGGGGCTAGACTCTGCCCTCTTGGTTGGATTCCATTCTCAGGGATCATCTTGTAGAAAAATAACTTGAAAAGTTGGAGACCCCAGTAGCTCGTGCCCTCCCACCACTTAGTCTGAACCTAAGACAGTGATGGGGAAGACTCTGCATCTGGATGATACGTGAGGTGGACGGTCTTCGTTTGTGTGGTTGATCAAGAGGCAGCTTTGGCACAGTCGCTTGGTTGCATCACCCGTGTGCAGGCATCTGTGAGAAGGTCAAACCCCCAATGTTCTTCATGTTCAGCTTGCTTTTCAGAAATCCATGTCTCTGCAGCATGTGAGAGCATGGCAGGGCGCATGGAGTTGTGCTTGGCCAACCGAGAGAGAGTGAACATGAAAACCATTGATTCAGCCTACATGTGTTTATTTTCAGTAGATTACAGTATTTTTTTCTTATTTTCACTTCTCTTTCTCTCCTTTTTTCTTGTAACTGTGCTGGTTTTGTTTTGGGATTTCTTCCACATATCATCTTTTCTTTCTCTTGTGGCTTCATTCCATTGTTTGTTTGTTTTTTTTTAATCTTATTTTTGGGTTCTCCTCTTTTTTTTGTTTTTTCCCATTCTTTTTGGTAAAATCCACCGCATGTCTCTTTTTCTTTCCCTTCCTTTTTTCTTTTCCTTTCTCTCAAACTTTTTCCTTTTCACAGCATTGGAACACGGGAGGTAGTCACCCAGAAGAACTTGAGCGGCCTGGTGCCCATCCGAGACTTAAGACTAGACCCCAGCCTTCTCTGTTCCATTCCTTTATTAGCTCTGAGCCCCAATTTACTGATTGCGTGGCTTTTTCTGAGCATAGCATACCTGGTTGCCAAATTGCGTTGCAAATGAATATACCATTATGAAAAATTAATAAGTCACGAGAAAAACAAAGTGCCAGAATATGTCTAGCCACCGTGTACGTAACTGGACAGAAGGAATGTGTCAAAGCGTGGTCTGCCAAGAATATATCATGCCTTACAGTTTGACGTTTTATTGTTCCGAAGTGTAAATACTGGCCACATTATTTCACCAAGAGGACTCGTTCATTTCAATATGTAGCGTTTTCAGTGCTTGTAACATGGTTCCCAGTCAGTTCATGATTTAGCTGGCCTGGTGGTACATTGACTTGTATCAGTCCCTTACCTTCTGATGTAAAAGTATTTATTACCTGTATATTTCATGTGCCCTGTCTCCAGAGAAGGGAATTCTGTCTGGAAAGAATTTGTGTATTTGATAATATTCTTTAAATGTACTGCTAACCTTTCCTTTCCTTTTGAAGCGAAATGAAAAACATAGATGTTTTATAACTGCCTCATCTAGATAAACCTATTCAGTAGGACATGTACTTTCTGCTTTCATTTCAAAGCGTAGACCCTGAATTACAGTAGCAAACAGTTTGCAGAAGCATAGCATTTCCTTGCTCATGTTTAAATATTTTCAGTTTGCGATGGCACAAAGCTGTGAATACAGTAGCACATTGTACCAGGTCAGACACAGGCCACCAACATACTGCATGTGACTTACTCTTTTAACTCTTAAGGGTCATTAAACTGATTCCAGGAATTAACACATAGAGTGACAAAAGGCTATTCAAGTTACATATTTATTTTTCTTGAAATAGCATTTTTCATTTAAAAAAAATTGCATCTTTAACTCCAGATTAAAGTCCAGACATCTTTTCTCTCCGACTGATCCAATATGGTTAATTGTGACAAAATCAAAGAAAAATCACCCAAAACGAGGCCTGATTTGTAGGTGGTTGTGCAGATGGAGCTGAGTGAGTGATAAAGGGTCACTTTGGTTTCTGCTGTTACTACTCTCAACTTTAAGGTGGCAGCGTCCGTAAAACAGGCTGACACTCACTTCCCGGCAGAAGGGTAATTGCCTGCCTGTAGAGGTAACGGCAGGCGCGAGTTAGGGGAGGACCCAGCACGCCCTGGGTTTCTCTGTTTTGTGATTCCGATGAGCGGCGCCGCCATCCCCTCCTCCAGCTGGATCCGTGTACGCAGCACTTCATGCAAGTCAGTTTCTTTTCGCTGGTCTAGAAAAACGGGAGTGAATTTAGAGAAGCTGGCTTTTCCAGAACTTTACAACTGGGCATGCACACAAGCCCCATCCAATAAAAAATCTTGCCTGTCCATTCTGCCTGCAAGGCCTCAGAACTTACTCCAGGATTTCCCTGATTCGGGGTTCCAGGAATCTTAGAAGCAGTTAGCAATGAATGACTAACGCCACACTCAGAGTCTAAGTTCTGAAACGTGAAGACCGCCCTCATCATGTACTGAGGTGGCCTTCCTCCCTAGCCCTCGGAGCACGGCAAGACTCGCCCCGTGTCACACCTGTGGGTGAACTCACTCATCTCACAGTGCAGTGTGTTCATTCCGCCTTTTCTAGAATAGATGAGGTGACTGCTCTGTGGCGCAGCTCCTGGCATCCTTCAGTTGGGAGTCTCTCACCAAATGCCAACCCACTGGTGGTATTAAGCTGTAGCACCGTGACAGCCCTGGTGACGCAGTGGTTAAGAGCTCGGCTGCTAACCAAAGGTCGGCGGTTCAAATCCACCACCCGCTCCTTGGAAGCCCTGTAGGGTGGTTCTACTCTGTCCTGTAGGGTCACTGGGAGGTGGAATTGACTGGATGGTACCCAACAACAACAGCGTGACAGTAGTCGCAGGACAGCGCCCCATCCAGTCTGTGGTTCACTAAGAGGTTCGCTCCCCAGTTGCTATCCTTCAAATTGAGGTGCACACTTCAACTCTCCTGGACCATCCTGTTTGCATGATTTGAAAGAGAGAAAGTAGGTTCCACGGCCTCATTCAGTTCCATTCCTCAGCTTCACTGTCCCTCCTCTGGGCACAGTGCTTCAGAGGCCAAGGAGGAGTTGTGGCCAGGCAGGGGCCGTGCCCAGATGAGGGAGGCCCTTCTGACTACAAGACGGTGCTTTCCCCGTTCCCCGGGGTCCTGAGGTTGCTTCTGCGGCACTCTGTAGACTCTCTAGAGTCTCCTCCCAGCCCCTCCATGGTGCCTCAGAGACCCCCTGCCTGATGCTGCCCTGTGGTGGTGCCAGGCACGTCCTCCTGCCCCTGCGTGGATGGGGCTGTTGAGGGAGAAATGGGATGGAGGGGAGAGAATAGAAGGCTCTTTGTTTCCAGGGGCCAGGTTAAAAGGCAGTACCTGAGTATACAATCATGGAGGGCTAGAACTAGAAATGACACCCTGAGACCAGCCCAGGCAGGGCTGACTTGAGAAGAAACCAGAAAGAAGACTGGTTTTTTGTTTTTTAGAATATGTGGAAAAAAAAAAAAACCCGAGTATGCTCTCCCTTTATGCTGAATTTTACTGTCACTGAGGCCTTTTGGAGCGCTGGTGGTGCAGTGGTTAGGAGCTTGGCTGCTAAGCAAAAGGTCTGCAGTTCGAATCCACCAGCTGCTCCTTGGAAACCCTATTGGGCAGTTCTACCCTGTCCCATAGTGTCACTATTATTTGGAATTGACTCGACGGCAGCGGGTAATGGGTAAGGCCTTTTATTTGTGAAAGCGTGCCAGATACACATCTTAAACCTTTTCCGTTTTAGTGAGAAAGAGGCAGGATGAAACAAAAATGGGGAGATGATTTCAGAAAGGAGAGTGACCTATATTTGGTGATGGTTTTCAGGTTGCTTCTGAGGTAATGTTAGCACTAAGATATTGTCGGTGACAAGCAACGCTGGATGCTCAGTGTTAAATCGTCCTTCCGACTTCAGAGAAATCACACTTAGAAGCACTTCTCTTTGGATGGTCTCCTAAAACCGCTGTGGGGTCTTTTCAGTGCATGTGGCAGCCTCGGTTGCCTCCTGGCTCACTTCCGGCCAAGAGACTAATGCCTCCTCCACAGCCTGACAGGACAGAGGCCGCCGCTCGTCTGCCTGTCTGAGAGTCCCTGAACACCTCGTGTGTCCAGGTGCGTTCCCGAGTGGACGATCTCCACAGGAAAGGGAAAACCAGAGGTTTCCCTAAAATTAAGTGTGATTTGGGGTTTCCATTCTAACTTTTCATTTCAAAAACGGATGTCCTTGAAAAGAAATGTTTGATTGATATCAAAAATAATCATGTAGCTTTGAGATAGCCAAATCCCTAACATCTGTCCAAGACCCTCTCAACATATATTACTGACTCCTAAAAACGAAGCAGCCCGTGTGACCTGTGGAGGTGTTTTGCCTTAGGACAGAAGGCTGGCCGCCGCTGCAGGAAATGATTTGTTACCACAGCCACGCCCTCTTCTCATCTCACTTGAGTTCCAGGCGCTTCGCGCCCACTTGTCTGGACACACAGATCCTGGGGTGATAGTGTCAGCGGGCAGTCGGCCTCATCAGTGGAATTTTGTACGTGCAAACAAAATTCAAATCTTTGGGGGAAAGTAAATACAGTTTGATTTAAAAATCGAAAGTATAATCTTAATTACAACTTAATTCATAAAATTAAAAATACTTAGCTAGTAAAACCAGTAATTCACTTCTTTAACATATAAATAAGAGATAATACAGACATTCTCAAATTATTCTTCCTTGCTCCTCAAGGCAGTTTGGCATTTATCAGTGCTTGTGGTTTTGAGAAGCCTGTACATTTCTATATAAATGGAGAAGCCATATCTGCAATCGTCCGTTAATGTAAAAGCTTCCAAAGATTAAATGAGATTAACTGTACGTAGGAGCCTATAGTTTCTGCTTTAAATAGAATTAATGTTTTTATCTGGTTATTGAATGTTAGACAAACACAGTATCTGCTTACCGGGGGCTCCCTGCTCAGTGGCGGAGGCATTCAGCTCCAGTGACACGTTAGCCGAGAGCGTGAGGCTCTGGTGACGAGAAAGCATATCTGAGTCTCTAGATGAGTGACAAGCAGGCAGATGCTTTTCTAAAATGACCTGGGCTTATCTTTTGAACAAAATTACTATGTCTTACTGAAAGTATTTTACATATTCTTGATAATGAGATTGTCATTTTCACTTAAAAAGATTTGAGCAGTTGCCACTGATATTTTTTTAAAATGCATGACATAGTGGTCTTCATACAATTCAAAATACTTTTTTAAAAATCACTATTTCTTGGTAACTGCAAATTTTACATCTCATACAGGGAATTTTGTACTAAATTTGATAACTAGTTGATTTAATTACTAGCCTTAGAACTCGTTGATTTAATCGCTGGTCTTAGAATAATATAAAAATATAAAAGTACTCAGTGCTGTGGGAAGTCGCTTACTTCAAAATAGTGTTTGCCTGTTAATGGTATGTCTGCATCGGAGAATTTCCCAAGAGCCCCAGACGCTCTTGTATGAGAACGTGTGGCCCACCTGGCGTCCGTCCTCCTGGTCCGTCCTCCTGGTCAGTGTTTGTTTTGCCCGCTGGGTTGCCGTGGCGGCCCTCCATCAAATGCAGCTGGGGGTGGGTTTCTTAGGGGACAGCGTCTGAGGGCTCCTGCTGGTCACAAGGACGGCCCACCTGGAGACAGTGGCTGTCTGCCACGAGGAGACCTCGGCGGTCACTCCTTCAAGATGCCTCCAGCCCCGAGCCCTGCAGACAGTGCCCCAGCCCACAGGTTGCCTGGCGGTGGAACAGCATGGTAGAACAGCCTCCTCAGCCTGGTGGCCTCGCTCCAGGTTGAATTCTGCAAGAAAAATCAGCATTTTGAATTTGATGCGATTAACGACTTGCTAACACAGAATACAGCCTTGTAAAGGTGGTGGCAAGAGTAGCAGTGTTTCTTCTTCCATTTAATTTGCTACATAACAGAACCTCTGAGCCACTAGTTCGTGTACAGCCCTCAGATAACTCCACAGTGTTCCCTGAGATACGTGAAACCATTAACCTAAAAAAGTATTTTGCTCCCACTTAGATTCGGTGCTGCTTTTGGAAATGCAAAGCTAGCAGTCCCACCTAGTGCGTGTCCATCTCTGCTTCTCACCTGCCGTGTTCAGAACCCGCCATGTCCCCGTGTGCTGTGAACGAGTCTGGCACCATTTAGACTAATCCGTCTTTTCCGTTAATGCAATGAAAATAATCAGTTCATTTCCTCTTGGTTTAAGTCTTTCCTTTTTTCCTTTTTTACCGCTGTCATTTTTTGTGCTTGTTTTTCTCCCCAGTGAGGGTTGTCGAAGAGAAAATACAATGAAGAATGTTGGAAGTCGCAAATATGCATTTAATTCCCTGCAGCTGAAGGCTTTCCCCAAGTATTACAGACCTCCCGAAGGGACTTACGGAAAAGTTGAAACATGAACACATGGCTTCCTCTCGTTAGCTGTTACATAATAAATGTGGGTACCCTCTAGTGTCGTACATGAATTCTTCAAGAAGACCTGAAGGATTGGTTTTTATTGTGTTTTTAAAAAATATTTCACTAAAGAGTCTACGGAGCATGTTTTTTCCATTGGAACCAATAGGAGGCAATGTTTGGCTCAGTAGTTTGGAGAATAACGACCGCCCCTTTAAATAGCCTTCAGGTATAACTGCAGAGCTATCAGCGATAGTTACCTGTACGAACCAAACTAGGTATGTCTAAGATGCTAGAAGACGTTTTAAAATGTCCATGTAGGCAGCTGTTCCCATAACTTATTTTTCTATTCAGTAACTCAAAATTAAGCATTTAATTACAGTCTACTTTTTAAAAATCTGAATGTAAAACAGTATATAACATATTAAATAGTTGGATCCCAGGCAGACCACATTTTAAAGGTTAACTCACGTTTTGGGGAAAGAAGCTGGCACTTTGTGTGGCAGTGAGAGCAAGTGGTTCTAATGAATTATCCTGTCTGTTCCACCACTGGAAGTCAGAAGTGGAAGATCGATAGATCATGCTAAGACTTCGTTCGAAGAGACCTGCAAACCAGCCCTCGCCATTGGAACCACCCATCTTTCTGTCCCTTAGGAGCTGTAGATCAGGGTGTCTGCTTGAGGCCGTCCAGCCAGCAGGAAGGCCGTTTCGTGCCCTCCTCGTGTTCTTGCGAACCCCGTGTCTAGGTCCCGCCACGTCCGCAGGGCGCGTTTCTCCATTCTGCCTGGATGTTGCATTATATCAACCCATGACCTCAAATGTGGCATGCCTGATGCCTCTCAGCCAGCACTTCAATGGGGAATGTGTGGGTGTAGAGATAGTAGAAACCTAAACGTTTTCAGAACATACATTCTCTTGTAGGATTTCCAGTTTATCTTCTTCTAAAACACAATACAATCGAGTTTGAATGCCTGATGAATGTGTCTTTTCAGGTCTGCAGTTACTGTTACTATGGGAGCCCTGGTGGCGCAGTGGTTAAGCGCTCGGCTTCTACCCAAAAGGTCGGCAGTTCGAATCCACCGGCAGCTCCTTGGAAACTCTACGGGGCAGTTCTACCCTGTCCTACAGGGTCGCTATGAGCAGGCAGTGGGTTTGGGGTGTGTGTTTGTTTTTGTTTCTTTGATCCTCTTCTTGTTCTTATATAAGACAACTATTGAGAAGCAGTTGAAATTCTCTCAAGTGAGATTTCGAAAGGGATTTATGGGCTGTAAAACAGGAATCACATATAAAAGGCCTGGGCATCTTTTATAAGAAGATAATGAGTATTTGCACAGCAGGGGTGGTTTTCTTAGTTTATATCTTTTACCAATTGTTTATCATGACTAATGTTTACATGTTACTTAAAAGGTATAAAAGAAATATATGTGGCATATTAATGATGCTGAGCAAAGAATATCCTAATTTGTGAATCCCTTGGAAAGTCTTATGTCTAAAGTTCTAGAGGTATTATTTTGGCTTCTTTAGAAATGACACTTTGAAATGTGTAATGAACTTGGCCTGGGGGTGCTGACGCATAGGGAAGACCACTCCTGGGCAGGGACCCAGAGGGAGCGAGCGTCAGATTCCGGGTCCCTTCCCACACAGAAGGCAGTGTGCAGACAGAGCAGGCTGCTTTCCGATGCCTGCTGGGAGGAGAACCCCACCCCCACCCGAGGAGCCTGAGCTGGCGTGGAGGACACTTTAATGTGGTGGTTGCAGCTCCTGCCCGCTCCTCAGAGCTGGGTCCCTGTGGAAGCTGGGAGGCAGAGAGGCTTGTCCGCCAAACCCACTGCTGGTGTCCGATTCATTTTCCGCATGGCTGATTCATCACCATCATTTCTTTGCGTTTGTAATTGTGCTGGTATGTCCTTCTTTGCTCGTTTTAACATCGCTACCTTCTAAGCTTTTTTTAAAATATTTTACCCGTATTTTTTGCGAATTATTTTTTGCCTGAAGAGCATTAAATATCTGCATTTATCAAAAGGGATTCTAGCAAACGTTGAGTCACCCACGAGCAGTTTTGCGTGTGACACCTTTATGTGAACCGTTCTCCCAATTTCTGCTTCATATTCTGGATCACCACAAAACTCTAAGACGCGGCTCTTGATGTGGAAAATAGGTTTCTGTATCCATCTGAAAGCATCAGTACGGGGCCGCCATGTTCTAGAACTCTCCCCACAGCAGGACAAGCACCGCCCAGCCTGCTGAGGGAGCAGTGGGCACTTCGTCACGGAGTCTTGGGGGCAGGCGGCCCCTCGCTCGCTCACGGGGGCTGAGGAAGGCAGTCTCGCAGGTGACTGTAAACTGGAGGCTCTAATGTTCCTCATGAGACACCCTCTACCTAAAGGAAACATTGAGACGCGCTGAAAACCAGGACTGTACGCCCAGCCTGTGGAAGCACCTGCAGCACAGTTGCCTTTGGTTTCCTTTAAAAGTGTAAAAATGTTGTATAATAGAGTTCTGTCCCTACGCAATTGTACTTGCCAAGCTTAGTGCATTGAAATATTTATTTGTTTTGGGCAATGTTAATATATGTAAACATGTAGTTACTGTTTTATATATCCTTAGCTCATTTAAAGCCATGTATGCTGTAAGCGTGCTAGCCTTTAGAATGACAAATAGTAAAAAACTGACAAGAATATTAAACGTGGTCGTGCCTGATTCATTTCTGCTTAGGGTCTGTGGCCAGCATCTGATTGGACCCTCAGTGCTGGACTTGGCATTGAGTGCTTATCTGCTGAATGCATTTGTTTGCAGATGGGCATTCACATGATTTGTAACCTGTTCACTTGATCAGAAGCAGAGGGCTTGTAGGGGTGTCGCAGTCATCTAGTGTTGCTGTAACAGAAATGTCACAAGTGGATGGCTTTAACGAACAGAAGTTTATTCTCTCTCAGTCTCGGGGGCTAGAAGTGCAAATTCAGGGCACCAGCTCCAGGGAAGGCTTTTTCTGTCTGTTGGCTCTGGGGGAAAGTCCTTGTCATCAGTCTTCCCGTGGACTAGGAGCTTCTCAGTACAGGAACACCGGGTCCAAAGGACACGCTCTGCTCCCAGTGCTGCTTTCTAGCGGTATGAGGTCCCCATGTCTCTCTGCTCGCTTCTCTCTTTTATATTTCAAGAGATTGACTTAAGACACAACCTAATCTTGTAGATTGAGTTCTGCCTCATTAACATAACTGCCTCTAATTCTGCCTCATTAACATACTAGAGGTAGGATTTACAACACATTGGAAAATCACATCCAGTGACAGAATGCTGGACAATCACACAATAGCGGGAATCATGGACTAGCCAAGTTGACAGATCTTTTTGGGGGACGCAGTTCACACCATGACAAGTTACCTCTCCAGGCTCATGAGTACAGATCACGTCATCACTGGGCTGCCCGGCCATCCCTCACATGGCTTGCTGAAATGTAGGTCCATATGTGGTTTGATTGCTCCTGATAACAGAGTTGCGTCCTGTACCACCATACCTCCTCCTTGGCACGCGTGCCCAGTTATCTCCCTTGGATAAATTTCTGGCAATAGAAATGGATAATTAATGGATAAATTGTGGTTTTGAATTTTTGAGATAAGGAATTATGACGAACAGAGCATCAGAGTAACCTTCAAAAAAAAAACAGAAAACCCATCACAGTGGAGTTGATTTCGACTCATAGCAACCCCATAGGACAGGGTAGAACTGCCCCATACGGTTTCCAAAGAGTAGCTGGTGGATTCGAACTGCTGACCTTTTTGGTTAGCAGCTGAGCTCTTAAGCGTTGTGCCATCAGGGATCCGAGGAAGCTTTATACCAGCTTAGATTGAGTAAAGCCGATTGTTTACTAAGACTGGGCTCGTGTACAGTCACCGAAGCTTTAATTCCGTGTACAGTGGCAAATCCACTATAGCTCTGTAGCCCTGTGCGGGCTACTTGCAAACTTGGATCCCAGTTTTTTTTTTTTTTTTTTTTTGCTCAATAATAAAAACTAATGCTAAAAAGGAGCCCTGGTGGCACAGTGGTTAAGAGCTCAGCTGCTAACCAAAAGGTCAGCAGTTTGAATCCACCAGCTACTCCTTGGAAACCCTATGGGGCAGTTCTACTCTGTCCTGTAGGGTCGCTATGAGTCAGAATTGACTCGAAAGCAACAGGTTTGAGTTTTTTGGTTAATGCTAAAAAAGAAAATTTTTTTTTTTTGGATTTTCGATATTACCAAGCACTTCCCGGATACAGCACGGCTGGTGGCTTGCTCCTTTTCCTCTTCACTCTGGTCAGCACTGGGAACAGCACCCTGGTTCAACTCCCGTGTCTTTGATCACTATGAACATTGAACACTTCTTTAAACCTTTACTGATATTTCCGTTTTTGTGACTTCATGGGTGTGTTGGTCTTTTGTATATAGGTTAACTGTCTTTAATATACAATATATTAACACCTCTGTCATGTTGTGGATTTTTTTTTTAACTTGTTTGCCAGTCATCTTTTGACTTATAGTAAGGGGTATTTGCCACACAAAAGTTGGACATTTTTAGGTAGTCAGATGTCCTTTCCTTTTGATGCTTGTTTGGAAATGGAGTCGTGTCTTCACTGCCGAAGGTGACACAGGCTGGGCCCCCACTTCCTTGTCAGTGAAATGGCTTGGGTGTGTGCTTGGTGAGGTGCTGGCCGAAAGTCTCACCGCGCTCCACACAGAATATGCTCAGTTTAATACTAATTGTGGTTTCTGCCTTAGCTCTCATAGCCCAAGATTATTTTAAAAATATTCACCTGCCCTTTTTTCTAGTACTTTTATGGTTTCATTTTTACATTTGATAAACCATCTAAAACTATTTGGTCAGGAGGCATGGATTGTCTTTGGACTTTGCAGAGGTCAGCGTGACTCCCTCCTTTTTGCTCCTTAAAACATACCCAACGAGGCAGACATTTCAGGACAAACAGAATCAGTCAGCGTGAGAAATCCTGCCCCTCTGTCCTCAACACGCCATCCTGGGGTGGCCACCTTGGTGTCCCTGTCAGCCTCTGTCAGAGAACACGGCAGTAAGGTCTGGCCACTCAGGTCTGGAGGTGTTGACCCAGCGAGGATTTGCATCTGAGAACGGTAAGAGAGGTAGGGTTGTAGCTTCCCTGTTTTTAATTTCGCTGAGGACAGAAGAGATTAGTGTTGGGAGGGCCGCTGCCTCCTTTACTTCAGTGCAGGTGGTTCTGATGGGTAGCCCCTTCCCGCTCTTCTTTACTAATAAGCAGCAAGCTGGCAGTTTTTGGATAGAGGTTTCTCATGGAACCCTTACCAACACTGTGTGTTCCTCACGTTGCAGTCAGGAGAGATTTCTCTTTCTGTGAGGTGTGCTTCCAGCACGGCGTGACCCCTTAGTCACACGAAAGAATGCCCACCATTTCCTCCTCATGAGAAAAGGAGAAACCTCATCATGTGTGCCGAGTGTTGGCACCTGAGGCCTGTGGAAGGGCCTGGCCTCATGTCCACCATTTCCTCCTCATGAGAGAAGGAGAAACCTCGTCAGTGAGTGCCGGGTGGTGGGCACCTGAGGCTTGTGGAAGGGTCTGGCCTCAATGTCCACCATTTCCTCATCCTTGTGAGAAAAGGAGAAACCTTGTCAGTGTGTGCCGAGTGTTGGCACCTGAGG